>NC_133381.1:4016478-4056478 GCF_049309525.1 Garra rufa | reverse complement strand
TTTAAACGTGTATTACGTTTATTCAACGAAGTCTATTAACAGATTAATGAATTAGTCTATTATTTCCAATTGGAAAATCAGTCGGTTTTTATATCGTGGCAGGTCGCCACAAATAAATAAATGTTTGGGAAACACATACCACAGCACAATAACCTGAGACCAACTTCATTACTCATTATTAGCTGCGTTTGTAGCCCGCGACACGAACCAGACAGATAAACAAACACAGACCGGAAGTTAACTTAGGTCCAGGCGCGTGCGCCCGATGACTCCATCTGTACATCAGTCACTTTAACTTCTGGCGTTTCCTTCTGAACATTTTAGACTTGACATACTGCACAACAGGTTTACTAGGTGAATCTCACCAGAACATCCAACATTTTTTTATTACAATTAAATGCATTTTCCATTAAATGCAGTTTCCTCTCAAACTTCTGATTACTGTAATAAAATACATTTTTTTAAGCAAATTGGACAATGATACTATCTTTTAGTAAACTCCGTTCCCAGGCGATCTGATTCACCTGTTGCTCAAATATTGAACAGGAATCCACTTTGAGCAGCTTTGTGTGCTGTGAAAACACATGGAGGCTCTGACAGGCTGTGTTTGTGCAGCGACGGCTCTTTGGTTTGCTCTGTCTCTGTTTGCTGAAGACAGTTTGATGTGTCAGTCAGAATGTCACACCGCGACATCAATCTGACTCAAACACCAACAAAACAGATGCACAGGAGATTCCACAGCAATATGGCATCACTGACAAACTTCACCAACATAATAATACCATAACCATAATAATACTTACTTATCATTTACTGTTCCCATAGTATTGCCACAGCACACTAGGATTACCATGGTATTGCTATGGTTCTTTAGCATACTACTGTACTATGGTATGATATTACCATGTATCAAAAATGAATGGTTATATCATAGTACAGATTTTCATTATTAGTGGACTTATTTTTATTTTTTAATATTTTATTTTACTGCATTTAATTATTTTATTTATTTTCAAATGACTTACACTGTAAATCAACTAATGAGAGATTACTTGGAAATGATGCCTTTTATTTGCTGTTAGTCTTGTTTGAAGCTTTAATTTTATTTATTTAATTTTATGCATTAGCAAATTAAATTTCATTGTCAAAGTTATAGAAATTCATCCATTAAAATATAAATACGCATGGTAATACCATAGTTTCAATTTTAATTTAACTTTATTATTTTTTTTATTAGTGAACTTATTCATTTATTTACATTTTTTGAAATCCATTTTTATAATTTGAAATTTTTTTTTTATAATTTTAATTTTTAGAAATTAATTTATTAAAATATAAAAATGGTAATACCATAGTTTCACGTTTTATTTAATTTTATTTTTAGTTTTTATTTCAGTGAACTTATTTATTTACATTTATTTGTAATCAATTTTCATTATTTCACTTTATTTCTTTTTTATTTATTATTAGCTAATTAAATCAAACATTTTTGAATCAAAATAATAGTAATTAATTAATTAGAATATAAAATGCTTTATCTAATTTTATTATTTGTATTAGTAAACATTTACATTTTTTATTTAAATAATATTTGAAATATATTTGTATCATTTCATTTTAATTTTTTTTTTTGGGTATGTATGTATTTATTATTTGTTTAGCAAATTAAATCTCATTAATGATAAATGTCAAAATAATAGAAATTCATTTATTAAAATATAAAATTGCATGGTAATATCCTAGTTTTTAAAATGAGTTTATTTTTTCTTCATATTTTACATTTTATTACCAAGTTATTATTTTCAATTAATTAATTTCACATTATTAAATAATTTTTGATAAGTGAATATATTTTATTCATTTATTTTTATTAGCAAATTGAATGTCCAACATTTAATACTGAATCCTAAGTTTCAAAAGAACCGTTTTTAATCTAGTTTAGTTTGCTTGTGTATTTAGTCTGACGCTGTACTGATTTTCAGTCTGTTGTTTTGTGTAGATTTGGCGATGCAGCTCAACCAAGGCAAATTTGAATACAACGGCTCATGCGGGTGAGTTTAAATCATCTTTTATTGAACATAATGGTACTAATTATGGTGACTAACTATAGGGACTTTATCTGAAAATGATGCCTTTTGAAACTTTATAGTGTCTGTGCTGGAAAAAGTTACAGGAAACTGAACATTTTATACATCAAATTAAAAATAAAGTGGGTAATGTTAGACAAGCTGGATACGCCGAGCTTCCATTTATTATTACTCAAGGTTTTTGACAGCTAGTGCAATAATGAACCATCATCAGCTTCATCAGAACGAACCAGTTCCTCTGACACAATTATCACTTGACAATACATCATTATGAGTTTCGCTTACAGAGAAAAACAACACTCCATGAAGCCTCCAAGAGCTCAAGTTTCCTTCATCAAAACATACTTTCAGAACTTCAACACTTCTTGAAAACTTCATTCATTGCAACTAAACTGCAAAAAAGACTTGTGCAACATGACCGTCTACATTTATCCTGCAGAAACTTATTCTGTGAAAACACTGAAAAAACAAACAGTTTAATTGTAAAGGTCAAACAGAAAGTGGAAAAATCCTGCACATTTTAATGTCCATGATTGTCTGTGATAAATACAGTCACTTTAAAAAAATATGTTAAATAAATGTAAGTAAATGTAAATAAATACATGTAAATACAATTGTTTTAAATAAATAAATAAATGTAAATATCGATTTAAATAATATATTTAATTCCAAATAAATACAATTATTTTAAATAAATTAGTACATTTAAGTAAATAAATATATGTAAATGTAAAAAAAATGATTTAAATTAATTTGTTTCAATCATTTTTAATAAATAAATAGATTTAAATAATATATTTAATTCCAAATAAAAACAATCATTTTAAATAAGTACATTTAAATAAATAAATAAATAAGTGTAAATGGAAATAGAAAATAAATTGGTTTAAATAAATAAATGTAAATAAATATGTTTTTTTTCCCAAATAAATACAGGTTCCTTAAAACAATAAATGTAAATAAATACATGTAAAACATTTAAATAAATTAATTAGTTTCAAGTAAATACAAACATTTTTACTAAATACATTTAAATAAATAAATGTAAATATTAATAAATAGATTTAAATATCTTTAATTCCAAATAAATACAACCATTTTAAATAAATAAGTAAATAAATACCTGTAAATAAATGTAAATAGAAATAGAAATAAATCAGTTTAAATAAATACATGTAAATGTAAATGTAAATACATTTAAATAGTTTTAAATAAAAATGTTGCAAATACAATATCTTAAACAGATTAATGTAAAAGTAAATCGGTGTAAATTTGTTTCAATTAAATACAATAATTTTATAAAATAAAATAAAATTATGTAAATAAATAAATAGATAAATTTAAATGTAAATAAATCCATTTAAATCTATTTAAATTAATTCATTTGTTTCAAATAAATACAATCATGTTAAATAAATACATTGAAATAAATTTAAACATAAATAAATTTATTGAAAAAGATGTACATAATTACATTTGTTTCAAATAAATACAATTGGATAAATAAAGAAATAGAGAAATGTAAATCAAATCAAGTTAAATCAAATAATTTGATTCAAATAAATACAATCATTTGAACTAAATAAATGTAAATAGAAATAGAAAAAAATCATAAATGTGAATGTAAATAAATAAATACAATAAACATACATTTAAATATACACAAATAAATATAAATAAACACTTATAAATGAATAAATGTCAAATATTTTAAAATAAGTGTAATTAAAAATAGAAATAGATGTAAATAAATTAGGGCCGGGACTCGATTAAAAATTTTAATCTAATTAATTAGAGGCTTTGTAATTAATTAATCGAAATTAATCGCATTTTAATCGCATGTAAATATTTGACCTGAGAACAGTGAGAATTAAGATTTTTACATGGATTTTTAGTATACCATTGAATAATGACTGAATACATAAGCTTAAGCAACAAAATATTGTTTATTTTTGTTCAACCAAGTCCAACAGACCAGTGCAAGATTGCCATTAAAAGTGTAGTTTTAGTCTTTCATTCCGAGAACTCTGCTCTTGTGTTTGCTTAATTATGCATTTAAACTTTAATGACCAAGCCTATCATTATAAATGTTGCTGCACATGGAATATAACGCGGATAACATTTATAAAATAGTTTTTAACAGGTTAAACACTGATTATTTATCACTCAAACCCCTTTCTCTACCTGTCCGTTGGTCGCGTATATCCTCCATGTTTGTAGTTTTTTAACACTTTTTATGCGTGTTTGTAGTTCTAATCGAATCCTCGTTCACGGCGCAGTGTGTTGCGGGCAATATAAGCAGTTAAGAGTGTGCATTGATCGTTAAGTAGTAGACCATCCGGGAATCTTTGGAATACTTTTTAAACATACTACGATTTGGGACATACAATACAATACTATTTAGGACAGACGTCTTTGGCTTGTCTGAACGCTAGTTTGTGCTTCAGTATAATCGGTCCGCCGAATCTCATCTAGTGAGAAACGTTCCGCGGTGCAAAACGTATTGCGATAAAAATGCGTTAAAATTTTTTAACGCGTTATTTTTGTGTAATTAATTAATCTAAATTAACGCGTTAAAGTCCCGGCCCTAAAATAAATATATTTGTTTCAAATAAATAGTTATCTTGAATAGACAAATGTAAATAAATACATTTAAATTGATAAATCAACAAATTGATAAATAAAGAAATGTAGATTAACAAATTAATAATTAATAAATAATGAATACAGTAATTGCAACTAACTAAATAAATACAATAAATACAATAATTTTAAAATACATTTATTTATACACAAATATAAATACACACTCTTAAATTAATAAATGTTAAATGTTTGTTTATAAGTACATTTGAATAAATAAATATGGAAAAATGCCATGAAATACTAAACTGTGGCTTAATAATTTCCTTTGTACATAATTGCATCATATAAATGATTTGCCCACTTAAAACAGATTATAAATACTATTTATCACCTAAACACCGCAGAAGTGATTTGATGAAATCGGGTTTGATGTTGCTGATGCTGTCAAAGTCGTTTATCGTCCCACAATTGTATTTATTTTTTCCGTGTTTTCGACTGGTTTCTTCTTTAAAGCGGTGGCAGCGGTTGTCAGTGTTAATTTGCTCTCATCAAGTGCTGATGTGTGATCCACGCTGTGAAAACTCCAAACATATTAATCAACACATTAATCACGGCAAAGCAGCGCTCTATCTATTAGCACTATGTTTAGCGCTGTAAATTGAATATGGGACAAGAGAGACTTAATTAAATGGATCATTGCTTTAAGGTGACTGCTGATAATAGCTGTTGTAATGAACGCACTGGTCTGGACTCTCGCAGGTTTCTGCTGAAGCCGGATTTCATGCGGCGGCCCGATCGCATGTTCGACCCGTTCTCTGAGACGCCGGTGGACGGAGTGATCGCCGCCACTTGCAGCGTACAGGTGAGTGCTTTCATTGGCTTTATACTGCCATAGACAGTCTGTACATGTTTGAAAAATGTGTTTTCGAGGCTCACAAAAAGCACAGAAATTTCTCATATTTCTTTTTTTCTTTGGTAAAACCTGCTTGCAATTTGTGAGTGATTTGTTCTTGTGAGTTGGTTCTTTTAATGAATCAGTCAGTGGGTTTGAAGGATTCATTAGTGAATCTGTCTGAATGTTTATTTATTTATTTAAATATTTTTGAAATGATTTCTGTAAATTAATTTAAATATATGTCTTTAAATCTGATTATTTACATGTATTTACAAATTTATTTATTTTAATCTATTTATGTAAATTCATTTTAATGTTTTTTTTTTATTTATTTAAAAATATTTAAGGATATTTAAAACAATTTATTTAAATGTATTTCTTTAAATTCATTCCTTTAATGTATAAATAATAATAATAATAATAAATGGATTTATGTACATTAATTTAAATGTTTTTAAATTTGTGTTTTTTTAAATATATGTCTATTTAAAAAAATTTTACATTTATTTTTAGATCAAATATATGTCTTTATATCTGACTATTTAAATGTATTTCTTTAAATCTACTTATGTAAATTAATTTAAATGTTTTTTATTTATTTTAAAATATTTAAGTCTATTTTAAAAAATGTATTTAAATGTATTTCATCAAATCTTTTTTATTTTAATATATTTAAAAGTATTTATTTAAATTAATCCCTTTAATGTATTTGTTTTCATCTATTTATGTATTTATACATGAATAATAATAATAATAATAAATGTATTTTGTACATTAATTTAAATGTTTAAAAAATGTCTATTTAAAATTGTTTATATACATTTATTTTTAAATCAAATATGTCTTTAAATTGATTATTTAAATGTATTTCTTTATTATATTTATTTAAATCTATTTATGTAAATTAATTTAAATGTTTTTTATTTATTTCAAAATATTTAAGTATATTTAAAACCGTTTATTTAAATGTATTTTTCAAATCTTTTTATTTAAATCTATTTAAAAATATTTTTTAAATTAATTTCTTTAATGTATTTGAGTCTATTTATGTATTCATGCATAAATATTAATTTAATCATAATAATTAATAATAACAATACATTTATTTATGTACATTTATTTCTTTAAATGTATTTTTTAAATCAATTTATTAAAATCTATTCAAATGTGTTTTTAATATTATTTTAATATTTATTTGTATTATATATATAAACATTTAAATGTATTTGTAAACTGTTTAATTAAATTAAATTGTAAGCATTTGTATTTTAATGTATTACTTTAAATGTATTTGATTGAATCTATTTGTGTATGTACATTTATTTAAATGTTTTTATTTATTTTATTTTATTTATATATATTTGATTAACATTATATCTATTTTTTTTAAAAAGTATTTCTTTCATGTTTTTTCCTTTAAATTATTTTCTTTAAATCTATTTAAAAATCTTTCTTTAAGTTGCTTTCTTTAAATTATGTTTATGTATATCTGTATAGATGTATTTACATAAATTATTTGATTTTATTTATTCGTTGATTTTTGAATCCTTATCAAGTAGCCATGAACAATTAAAAAGGTTATGGCAAAATCTTTATTCATTGTTTAAAAAGAGTAGTTTTTTTTTTTTTTTCATTTAAACCAAGTGAAAAAGACCCTTTTTTTTCTTTCAGTTAGCTAAACTTTATAACACGTTATCTGAATAATAACACATCAGAGCCATTTAAATGAATCTCTATCACCTCTTGAGCACTGAGGTTTGTTAGTAAGACAATAAAGCATGTTAATTATATAAAATATGACTGTAATAAGTGTACTGTCGGTCACTTAGCACAAAAAACATCTACTGTACTAAAAGTCTGCTGTGGTAGAAAATGCCCTGAAAGTGAGTCTAGTGTTTGTCTCTCAGATCATTTCAGGCCAGTTTCTGTCGGATAAGAAGATCGGCACCTATGTGGAGGTGGACATGTACGGCCTTCCCACAGACACCATCCGCAAAGAGTTTCGCACGAGGATGGTGATGAACAACGGCCTGAATCCCGTCTACAACGCAGAAGCATTCGTCTTCAGAAAGGTCTTATGTCTTATGCTTTTTTCTCTCTGAAGAGGCGACGTTCTCTTTCTTAATGATTCTTAAATTGTAGCTGAGAATAACGGTGACATAATAACTTCACATCATTATCTAAAAAGCATGAGACGTGAAATTGTATACTGCGCTTTAATTATATCTGCATGAGCTAAATGGAGTAGTTACTATAGAGATCTGCATTATGAAAGGCGTTGAACGTCTAATTATCCACACTACCTTTACAATAAAACTCTGAAGTACAGTAGAAGTCTAGTATAATTCTGCACATCGAGGAGAGACTCAATCCATCTAGAAATGACATTTTAACTGTTAATAGTGACCGTAAGCGCCCAGAATAGGACAATGACTTGCACATTAAATTTTAAATCCTATAATAGGTCATAAAAGGGTTTTGTGTGAGGAAAAACACTCATTTTAAGTGAAGTATTAATACTAGTTTGACCTTTCGGAAAATGATATTTGCAGGTTTAACTGCTGCTGAAATCTTCAGAGAGGTCTTTAGCTGTGATCCAAGCTCTTTTGAAGACACTTGTTTTTGTAGAGATTTAGCAAATTACCTTACAAACAGGCCTTTATACTCTGGTTTTGTGATTTTTATCTTAATATAATTTTATAATTTATATATTTTTTATTTTAATGTAATTTAATTAATTTTTTAAATTTTAATTTTAATTGTATTTGTTCTCCAAGGGTTTGATGATTGTTGAAAAATTATTTCATTGTTCTTTTTTTATGTTTTATTTTATTTTATTTTATTTAGTTTTATTTATTTCATTTAATTATTTTATTTTATTTGTTCTCCAAGGCTTTAGAGATTATCGAACAATTATTTACTTATTTTATATTAATATAATTTCATGGTTTATAATTTTTATTTCTTTGTTTATTATTATGTTTTATTTTATTTTTATATTATAAATTTGTTTTATTTTATTTTTCATTTGTTCTCCAAAGCTTTGGTGATTTTTGAAAATTATTTACTTAATTTAATTTTAATATTTTAATTTTTTTTAAATTTATCATTGTTGTTTCATTGTAAATTGTTATGTTTTTTTTTCACATTTTATTTATTTATTTATTTATTTATTTTTGTTTTCCAAGGCTTTGGCGACTATCGAAAATGATTTACTTATTTTATCTTAATGTAATTTTATAATTTATAATTTTTTATTTTATTGTTCATTATTACGTTTTTTTTTTTCACATTTCATTTTATTTTTTATTTGTTCTCCAAGGCTTTGGTGATTATTGAAAATTATTCACTTATTTATTTCATTTTAATATAATTTTATAATTTATCATTTTTATTTAATTGTTCCTTAATATGTTTTTTTTTTTTTCACATTTTATTTATGTATTTATTTTTGTTTTCCAAGCCTTTGGTGATTTTTGAAAATTATTCACTTGTTTTATTTTAATATAATTTATCATTTTTATTTTATTGTTCATTATTATGTTTTTTTTCACATTTTATTTATTTAATTATTTATTTTAGTTTTCCACGGTTTTGGTGACTATCGAAGATTATTTACTTATTTTATCTTGATATAATTTTATAATTTATTATTTTTAATGTCTGAATTCATTTATTTACATTTGTATTATCATATTTTGGAATGAATTGTAATTTTAAAATGAATAAAGCAAACCTAAATATAAAATGCGAGCAAATATTGAGGTGCAAATTATGGAAAAAAAAATGCATATTTATGCATAAAATGTAAATAAATAATAATAATAGTAATAAATTATATTAAAATAAATAAGTGTAAATATTTCAAAGATATAAAAAAGGGAGGCTTGTTTATTTATTAAACAACAATTTGAGCTTGTATGAATGTTTTAATATGAATCTTTTTAGGGTTAAAATGTCACTAATAATAAAAATAATGATAAAAATATTTTTTAAATAATAAGATCTAAATAAAACAAAAATTATAAGAGTATTTTTTTACAAAAACAAAACTTTCTACAACATGTCACAGAAGTCAGTGTGAATTTCCCACACATTTCTGTGTGAAAATTGTACACTACTTTTGTTTTCAGTGTAGGTCTCTCTCTCTTGTTTTTGCCTTTGAAACTTCTTCCTCTAAGTCAAAACACAAGCACAATAAATAACACACCAGTGCCTCGATCCCACAGGTGATCCTCCCAGACCTCGCCGTGCTGCGTGTGGCAGTGTACGACGACAACAATAAGCTGATAGGACAGCGCATTCTCCCGCTGGATGGACTGCAGTCGGGTTACAGGCACATCTCCCTACGAAACGAGTACAACAAACCCCTGTCTCTGGCAACCATCTTCTGCAACATCGTCCTCAAAACATATGTGCCCGACGGCTTCGGAGGTTAGAGTGCATCCACATCATGAGGCCTTTGTGTAAAAACAAGCATCACTGAGCTTCATCTAAAGTCTCAGGGTTTTCACGCTGTGAGATCTTCTCGTTCCAGCGATCGCAGATGCCCTGTCTGATCCAAAGAAGTTCTTATCGGTCTGTGAGAAGAGAACGGACCAAATGAGAGCCATGGGCATTGAGATGGTGAGCATCTGTATCATTAATGCACACAACCTTGAGAGCTCTCCATTTACTTTGATCAGTTGTTCGTGTACTCGCTGAACTGTACGAATCGACTGCTTTCATTAAACTTTCAGCATTGAAGCGATTCGTTGGAATAGTGTTGCAGCAGCACAAAGACGTTCCTGTTGCTTCTGAGGTTTGATCTTTTATTAAGGCTGTTCACTGAAGCTTTTCAGGTTTCTCTGTCTTGTGCATTTACTCCACTCATATGTTGGCTGCTTGATTTTACGTGGATAAATGTTCGGACACAAGTGTTAAAAAAGGGGGTGAATTTCCAATCTGAATTTCTGTCTAAATCAAATGATTTGTGATACGTGCTCCAAAGTCCAGATCTGAATCAAATGATTCGCAGTTCCGCTCAAATGATTTGCACGCCACGCTCCAAAGTCCCACTCTAAATCAAATGATTCACAAGCTGCACTCTAAAGTCCCGATCTGAATCAAAAGATTTGCAAACATGCTCAGAAGTTCTTATCTAAATTAAATGATTCGTGATCCATGCAGTCAGGTACTGATCTTAATCAAATGATTTGCAGTCTGAATCAAAAGATTTGCGAACATGCTCCAAAGTCCCAATCTGAATCAAATGATTCACGATACACCTTGAAATCCTAATCTGAATCAAATTATTTGCGATACACTTTGAAGTCCCAATCTGAATCAAATGATTTGCGATAAACGAAGTCCCGATCAGATTTAAATGATTAGCCATACACAAAGTTCTGATCTACATCAAATGATTCACAAACCTGCACCAAAGTTCCGATCTGAATCAAATGATTTGCGATACACTTTGAAGTCCCAATCTGAATCAAATGATTCATGATACACTTCGAAGTCCTGATCTGAATCAAATGATTTGCGATACACTTTGAAGTCCCAATCTGAATCAAATGATTCATGATACACTTCGAAGTCCTGATCTGAATCAAATGATTTGCGATACACTTTGAAGTCCCAATCTGAATCAAATGATTCACGATACACTTCGAAGTCCTGATCTGAATCAAATGATTTGCGATACACTTTGAAGTCCCGATCTGAATCAAATGACTCGTGATACACTTTGAAGTCCCAATCTGAATCAAATGATTCACGATGCACTTTGAAGTCCCAATCTGAATCAAATGATTCACGATGCAATTTGAAGTCCCAATCTGAATCAAATGATTCACAATGCACTTTGAAGTCCCGATCTGAATCAAATGTCTCGTGATACACTTTGAAGTCCTGATCTGAATCAAATGATTCACGATACACTTTGAAGTCCCAATCTGAATCAAATGATTCACAATGCACTTTGAAGTCCCAATCTGAATCAAATGATTCACGATGCACTTTGAAGTCCCAATCTGAATCAAATGATTCACGATACACTTTGAAGTCCCAATCTGAATCAAATGATTCACGATGCACTTTGAAGTCCCAATCTGAATCAAATGATTCACGATGCACTTTGAAGTCCTGATCTGAATCAAATGATTCACGATACACTTTGAAGTCCTGATCTGAATCAAATGATTCACGATGCACTTTGAAGTCCCGATCTGAATCAAATGATTCACGATACACTTCGAAGTCCTGATCTGAATCAAATGATTCACGATGCACTTTGAAGTCCCGATCTGAATCAAATGATTCACGATACACTTTGAAGTCCCGATCTGAATCAAATGATTAACGATACACTTTGAAGTCCTGATCTGAATCAAATGATTCATGATACACTTTGAAGTCCTGATCTGAATCAAATGATTCACGATACACTTTGAAGTCCTGATCTGAATCAAATGATTCACAATACACTTTGAAGTCCCAATCTGAATCAAATGATTAACGATACACTTTGAAGTCCCAATCTGAATCAAATTATTTGCAATACGCAAAGTCTCAATGCGATTTAAATGATTCGCTATACACAAAGTTCTGATCTACATCAAATGATTCACAAACCAGCACCGAAGTTCCAATCTGAATCAAATTATTTGCAATACACTTTGAAGTCCCGATCTGAAGTATTCACAACCCTACTCTGAAGTCCTGATCTGAATCAAATGATTCACGATACACTTTGAAGTCCTGATCTGAATCAAATGATTCACGATACACTTTGAAGTCCCAATCTGAATCAAATGATTAACGATACACTTTGAAGTCCTGATCTGAATCAAATGACTCGCGATACCTTTTGAAGTCCCAATCTGAATCAAATGATTAACGATACACTTTGAAGCCCCAATCTGAATCAAATTATTTGCAATACGCAAAGTCTCAATGCGATTTAAATGATTCGCTATACACAAAGTTCTGATCTACATCAAATGATTCACAAACCAGCACCGAAGTTCCAATCTGAATCAAATGATTTGCAATACACTTTGAAGTCCCGATCTGAATTATTCACAACCCCACTCTGAAGTCCCGATCTGAATCAAATGATTTGCGATACACAATTTAAAGTCCAGATCTGAATCAAATGATTTGCGATACACAATTTAAAGTCCAGATCTGAATCAAATGATTTGCGATACATGATTCAATTGGATCGCTTTGAAACGATGCGGTTCAGTATGTGTAGTGGCACACCCTTCGTGCACATCCTTATGTACCACTTTTGCAGCTAGTCTAACAACCAGTATTTGAAATAACGCGAGTAAGACCGAATCTTCATTTAAAAAGAGTTTACTGAAGAAATGCAAAACAAAAATACAAAGGTACAATAGACTCGATATAGCTCGGTCCAAAAACTGTGTTGCTTCCAACATATATAGCTGCAATCTTAAACGTACAAACTAATGACATCATTACGTATTACTGCCGAAAGCCAAAAATTACCAAAAAAGTTCTTTAAATTGTATTAATTATTAAATTATGCATTTTAAATAATACAATCATTATGAATTCTTATTACATTTCAATATCAATTTCCACCATATTTTAACCTTTTTAACTAAATTATCATCACAAATGAATTACACATAACTGGCTCTTACAATACGGTTTAACTGATTCAGAGTTGCGAAAAGCTCTGTTGTGCCCATCACTATGCTTTTTAAAATCATTACAAGTGATGTAAAGTGAAATTTTGAAATAATTTGGTTTGTCTGTTCCTCTTTTTGCATCTTCAGCCATATTTACACGACACTGTCAGCACTACTACGGGCTTATCTCTCTAGTTGTATTACATTCATTCAAATAAGCTAAAAAAAAAGTATGATGTTTACATAAATAAAAAATATTTTCATTCCAAGATAATATCCAAAACAAATACATGAACATATTCAGGTAAGGTAGCTGGTGAACATAAAACATTTAAAATTTCTTCAATGCAAAACCCAGTCATGTATACTCTCCCTCTGTGCTGTGATAGTGCGGTTTGGTGAATCCTGTTGATTTATTTAGTCAGATATCGCCGATGTGCCGAATGATGGATGGATGGGGAATAAGAATCGGAAGATGAATCCGGCGGCGTTGCTGCCACAGAAAGACTCAGAGAGATCGAGAGCAGCGCCAGGACAGAATCCACTCATCTGCTCCAAAGAGGGTAAATATACAAGAAAAACTGTAGAGATCGGCATGCGCATAAACCCAGGCAGTAAACGAGGAATAAAATACACAAATAAGTATAAAGTCATAAAATGAATGTGGAGCAGAGTTGAGTTTAAGTGAGATTACTGGGGTCTTTTTTCAGGGGAAACATCTGAGAAGCAATTGACTTTCCATTTAATCTCATTGTTTCTCTTTTTTTTATTTTCCACACGGATCAAGGGTGTAGGTTTGATTTTAGTGGGGACATAACGGCAGTATCTGCCAATCCGATCACCGATCTTTTTAACGCCTTCTTTTTATCATGTAGAATTATTTATATTGAAACTCCAATCATGATTTTTTTAGGTATTTAATCAGTTATTTAATTTGAGGGGTGGAGCGGAGCATTTTTTAGAAATCTTTTTCAAGAATATATATTTATCTCACCTAAATGTTTGATCATGCAGTGCTTTTTTTCAGAATTGTGCAATTATTGAACAATAGCTTATAAACACCACAAGCCAGATTTCCACAAACACATTTGTGACCCTGGACCACAAAACCAGTCATAAGGTTAAATTTGACAAAACTGAGATTTATACATCATATGAAAGCTCAATAAATAAGCTTTCTATTGATGTATGGTTTGTTAGGATAGGACAATATTTGACTGAGATACATCTATTTGAAATCAGAAATCTGAGGATGCAAAAAAATCAAAAAGACTGAGAAAATCACCTTTAAAGTTGTCCAAATTAGGTTCTTAACAATGCATATTACAAATCAAAAATTACATTTTGATATGTTTACAGTAGGAATTTTACAAAAAATCTTCATGGAACATGAACTTTACTTTATTTCTTAATGATTTTTGGCATAAAAGAAAAATCAAAAATTTTGACCCATGCAATGTATTTTTGGCTATTGCTACAAATATACCCCAGCGACTTAAGACTGGATTTGTGGTCCAGGGTCACATTTATCCATTATTTTGATTTCAAATCCGAACATTGTTATTGAAAATGCTTTTTCAACATTGTGATTTGTTTTTTTACACAGTACAGTCATCTTTCATAGATTAGTTTAAACACAATAAATATAAGCAACACATTATTCAATGCTTTTTACTTTCTATTTACTTCTAGGTGTGCATATTAAGTTGCTCAAGCATATGGCAAAACATTTAAACTGCTTATGTTATCACAAACATTCTAAATTAAAACAGTCAGTTCTACTGCCTTTTCTTTTACGTTTAAATATTTACAAGCAATCCTGTTGTTAATAAAGAACTTTGTTTTCCTACCTTCACAAGTGCCATATATAATTGCCTTGTTTATCTAAAATTGCTTGTTTCCTTTAAACCTAGCCAAAAACGCAAATGCATTTATAAACCAGCAAAAACATGCAAAAAAATTAAAAATCAGGAAGGCGGCCAACACTTTTTCACACCACTGTATATTGGTCTTAAAGATATACCCATTTGAATTATTATCACTTTTAATTTTTTTTTTTTTTTGATATCTTTCAAAATCTATTGCATTTAAAGGGCCAAACTATTTATTTTACAGTTTAATTTGACCAAAGACATTAGTGACGTTTCAGGGGATACCCGAAATATAGGGAAATGCTCAGAAGTGACGAGAGGAGTTAAGATAAGCAATATTCATTTCCAGAAAATTTAGTAAAACTTTAAGTCAACTTTAATAGTCATTTAAATACCTTTACTCAATTATCTAGACTACGAAACTTTGGGAGATTATTTTTTAAATGTCTGTTGTTTGAAATTAGCTTAAAAAAGAAAAATCGATTTTTTTCATTGTTTTTCCACATTATCGGCCATATCTTAAAATATAACATTGCGACTTCCGCTCAATTCGCCACGTCAGGTCACATATGTTGTAATAAATATTTGAGAAATGATTATTGCATCTAGTCGTATTGTTCAATATAGAGTGATAGTCAAACTGACGTGCAGACTGTGATGATTATTTTACTATTGTTGCTTGTCAGATTGTGATATGACTCCAGTGGGATCGTGGGTAAGAGCTCAGACAGACTAAAGACTTTGACACCGACATCAAAAAGCAATCCAAGACTGTCCTACGGCGAAAAAGACATCTTTCACAATCCCTGAAATTCCCAAAGGGAAAATCGTGGCAAAAGTCATACATTATGCGTCCGCCTCTCTCTAACACAAAGCGCACGTCTTATTTCTGAATCAGACAGCTGGATGATTCATTTACATTTGCATTGACATATTTTGTTTGGTGAACCTGTAGATACATCAGTGCTTGCACCTCAGCTGACCATCGATGACCTAAAGCAAACAAAGGTAACGAATTAACGAGGATAGAACATCTGATTTGCATACGATCTTTAGCTGAAATGTTTTTCTAACCTCTCCCCAGACCTACTTGAAGCTCGTCAAGAAGCAGCAGAAGGACGTGAACACTTTGAAGAAAAAGCAGGCAAAGGTGACCGAATGCTTTTGTTTGCTTGAGTTCATTGAATTGATTATGAACACTGTGTGTGTGTGTCGCAGACACCGAAGCCTGTAGGGCAGGAAAACTGACAGCACGGATACAAAGACAGAGCAGAAAACAATCCTGCTTCCTATTTCAGGCCCACGCCGCACTGCAGAGCTCCCACTGCGCTCAAGTGGACAGGACTGTTGCTCAACATGATAAAGAGAAACAAGCGCTGGAGAAGCAGCTCCAGAAAAGCATCCGGAAAGTGAGGTGAATGTGATATTAGGTTTTCATTACACTCACATGTGTTTTTCTCTGCGTGCCGTTTGTAGTCAGGTAGGTGACAAATAACATCTCGCTGAGCTTTTTTAGGGTCCTATGATTTCCGCGATGCGGGGAAAAATGCCCAACTTTTAATGAAATAAATCGAAGTAGGTCAGCACTCTTCAATCAAAATGTGAATTGGACTCGTGTCTGTGAAGATTAAGCCACAAAAAAAATATTTAAATATAGATCCTGCATGTGAATTAATGGCACAGACACGTGGTTTTGTTTACTACACACAGACTGAAGCGTGCTTTAAGGGGCCCTACACACTTAAAAATAAAGGTGCTTCAAAAGGTTCTTCAAGCGATGCCATAGAAGAACCATTTTTTGTTCCACAAAGAACCATTCAGTCAAAGGTGCCATAGAATGGAAAACTGTATTTACCTTGGCATAGTTGAATAATAACAGTTCAGTACATGGACATTAGGGGTGGGAAAAAAAATCGATATTGCAATATATTGTTGTGCTCTCTGTCGCAATAAATAATCGATACACTAACGGCCAATATCGATATTTTATTACAACACAAAATGATTAATTTACCCGTCGTCAGTGTCACTGTCACTACCCAATATCTACCATTCTGTTTGCGGGGGGCGCTGTTCGAGTAAATAGGGGTAAAGTGGCGGAAGCAGCGGCCAGTGAAGAACACAAGTTATCTAACAACAACAGAGAAGAAGCGCAGAAAAAGAGAAGTGAGAAAAATGGCGGAAAATAACGAAAACCAAACAAAGACGCACCCGCTAGTTGAGCATGCTGATCAGTTACGCCTGTTTCACACATACTCCGTCTGCAATGCGTATGCGTTGAGTATTTTTTTCCGCACCCATGTTAACGGATTAGAGCGTTCACACTGCACGCGGTTGCAGTCCAGCAGTACGTCCCAGAAGCGGTGTGCAAGTGCATTCAAGTGCATTGAATAATACGTTGTTTATAAAACGTGTTCTGTGTGAAAGCAAAACGAGTCCGTGCTGCTTCTGCATCGCACACGGACTGCATACGCACTGCAGACGGAGAAAGTGTGAAACAGGCGTTAGTGTTCCTCAAGAAGAATATGCCTTGATGTGACCACTGTCCAGGTTAACATAAAGCACTTTACAGTAACTTACTACTGACGTTTCAGTATCACGGTTTACACATGTTAGTTAATGTTCATGTTGTTTTTTTTAATGTTCAGGCACTTTTATCTGTCTGGCTGTACAGTGTTTACATTTAAGACCAGGAGGCATGTATTATACAAATGCATATTTCTTTGCAGTGTTGAAAATGTTGGCATTAATAAATGCTTAAGACTTCCTTATTATGGGTATTTTTTTCTTTTTCAGTCACATATATCGTGATATATCGTTGATGAAATTTCTTCCAATATATTGAATATCGTAGATATCGCGAATCGTGATATTATCGATATCGTGGGCCACATATCGCCACAGAATTGAATCGTGAGTTACCTGTATCGTCCCACCCCTAATGGACATGACATACCGCGAGTCTCAAACACCATCGTTTCCTCCTCCTTATATGAATCTAGTGTTTGCAAAAGACCACTGAAAAATAGGCTAATCCTAACAAATCATCAGTAGTTCTGCAGCTAGGCTATTGTGAAAAAACAACAGCGAAAATGGCAGATCACAGGAATAAATGTTATGTTCCAGGTTGTGCAGGAGATGTTAAGTGCAGGGATGGTTGGTGTCTGTAACTTACTCAGAAAGGCAAAGAAAACAAATAAGGCGTTCTAATAGAATAAGGTGAGCCACTGAAAGGACAAGGTTAGCTTAATGTTAGCGGTAGCCTGTTACATTACAGTACATAAAATTTCACTTACCACATAAACAGAGATATGGAGAGATGACTACGTCACTCCTGAGCATCACTAACAAGCATCTAAACTTATGTGGTAAGTACTGCTGCTGTAGTATAACGTTACACAGAGAACATGCAACCACAAAAGTGAAATTAAAATGATTGTGCATTCAAAACGCCAGTTTCAATGAACCGCATAATAATAGCGGCTCGAGCTTCGTGATTAAATATATAATTTCCTCCATGTGTGAGCTTCTGAAATGAGCCGCTCTGTGAAACAGCCAATCAGAGCCGAGCTCTCATTATTATTCATGAACCTTCCAAATAAGGCAATAACCTGGGGTTGTAAATGGACCTGTAAAACCGTTTCTGGAGAATATTTGCCCTTTCCTATGTCATATACCTTCTATGTAGATATCAGAGAACAATTTAAAATATTGTATCAATGCATTCTATGGCACCTTTAATAAAGAACCATTTCTTGCTGGCCTTTTTATAATCTGAAGAACCTTATTTGCCACAAAGAGCCTTTTGTGAAACAGAAGGTTTCTTCAGATGTTAAAGGTTCTTTATGGAGCAATTTAGATAAAAAAGTTCTTCTATGGCATTGTGAAGCACCTTGATTTTTAAGAGTGTATTATTTAGGGGTGTGTGATATGACGATTTTTGATTGTGGGCGATTAAAAAGACTCCACGATCTGCTTTATAATAAATATCGTAGTATCGTGCTACAGTCGTGTCAATATACTTTACAACACAACATACATTCACAGTAATAGATGCACGCAGCTCTTAAAGCGACAGAACTAAACATGCTGCTGATTGTCATTAAAGGTACACTTCACCCAAAAATTTAGTCACTCACATGATGTCCCAAATCTCTTTAACTTTTTTATTGTGCTGAACAGTGTTACTTTTAAAAGTCATGCATTACAATATTGAGTTACTTCCTAAAAAAGTAACTATTACGCAATGCGTTGTGTTACTTTTGCGTTACTTTTTAAATCTGGGCAGAGCTTGTTTGTTTGTTTTTAATATAAAAAGTTCTACTTTTGGCAAATGTAAAAGCCTTTTTACACCAAAAGAGAAAAATAAATTGACGTCTGTACAGTAGACCACAGAAGAAAAATGTCAACTCTTCAGCAATAAAAAAAAGGAAAACAACTGTTAGATTATCTTGAGTCGTTTTTGCTTATTAGTATGGATGCATTGGATCATCGAAGGTCGGCAGCAAAGACGTCGGTTAATAAAATGGGATTAAATACATAAAGAATATTTCTCTTATTTAACATATTTAAGTATTGCAGGTTTGCGTTGAATTTCACTGTTTTTATTAATTTTGAGTAATACTGTATTTGTTTTTTTAGTGAGTGAGATTTTTTATTTTTATTTTTGCATGTTCACATTTATTCTAGAACAAAAGTAACTTCTAATTCACAATTTCTCTCAAGATAGGAACAGGAGAGCTTTTAATTTATAAATGTGGGAAAAAGTAACTGGCGTTACTTATTTGAAAAGCAGCAACTACGTGCTCGAACCCCTAATAATAGCATTGGCAAGGCCAACTAAACCCATTACTGATCTGAATCACTTTAGATCGACAGTACATGCTATAAGTCTTGTTTAAACCAAAAGACAAAAGCTAAATGGCACTCGCTCTCATTATGTGTTCATCTTCAGTGACAGTTACAGCCTTGAAATGAGCAGAGACATCGAACGGCAGATCAAGACTCTAACGAGCAATCACAAATCAAAGGTACTGAGTTTTCCATTCACTTCCAGCAACACTAGGAGAGTCTGAGTATTGAAAAAGACACTCTCTCTTTTGTCCCTGTACGCAGGTGAAGGACACGGTCGCCGCTCAGGCGCTCGAATGGGCTGAAATGATCAAATGGCATTCGGCTGAAGAGCAGACCATGAGAGAGCAGCACGTGATTCAGAAATGCGAGACTCTCCGAAAACTCCTGCTGATGGAGCTGGAGCAGCAGACACAGCAACTCACGCTCCTTCATGAAAGGTGAGAGAGACACAGGGCTGGTTTGAAGAAACCACTGAACGTTGAACTTCGGCTGAGTTTAGATGAAAGCTAGTATAGCGTCCTAGAAGGTTTGCAGCTGAGTGTGTTCGTCTTATCATCTCTGGCCTCAGGACAATGACCTGTAGCGCTGGAGGACGTGGATGTCTCTACAAAGACGTTCGTGTCTTTAAAGCTTTCTGCTTTAATGAGTCTAGTAGTTTCGGATGTGTTGGAGAATTTTGTCATGTAATACGCACCTACTGTAATTTGACAACGTTGTGCACAATGTTTTTATGTATTTTAAATTTTTGTTAAAAATTATATTATATTATATTATCTATATTTTCTTTTCTTGGTTTTATTGTGAATGATTTAACAGTGTATTCTAAAGAAAATCATGTTTATATTCATAAACCTTGGGTTTATTATGGGTTTATTAAGTAATTGCACATGATATATTTGTGCATTCATATATATATTAATATTTTATATATATTTTTTAAATAAATGCATTTTATCATTTTTTTAAATAATTAAAGTACATTTCAAGAGAGTAATTTCACCTGATATATTATCACATTTTGTATATACAACATTTTATATATTTACATTTTATATTTTATAAAAAAAATATTATAATTGTATTTGTATAATTGTATATGTATTTTTTTAATAAAATAATATATATTTTATATTTTTATAAATATATATTCATATTATATTATAAAGAATAGCGGGTTTATTAAGTAATTTAACATGATATATTTGTGCACAATTTTTTATAATATATTATATATTTTTCTGGTTTTATTGTTGGTGATTTGTCAGTGCATTCATAATTTTATATTCATAATATTTCATGAATATAATTTATTTGTGCTTTATATACAGTGTATATTTTTTTAGATAATATTTTATATTTTTATAAAAAAATTTATGTAATATTTTTTATTTTATAATAATTAAAGTAAATTAGAGTAATTGCACATAATATATTTGCACATTTTGTGTATACAACATTTTATATTTTTTATTTAAAATATTTATTTATTTGTTTTTTATATTTTTTTCTAAAATAACATATTTTATATTTTTATAAAAATAAATTCATATTATATTATATTATAAAGAATAGGGTTTATTAAGTAATTGAACATGATATATTTGTGCATTTTTGTATTTATTTAAATGTTTTATTTTATTTTAAAAAATATTATATTATATTATATATTTTCTGGTTTTATTGTGGATGATTTGTCAGTGCATTCATAATTTTATATTC
This sequence comes from Garra rufa, assembly GCF_049309525.1. Lineage (NCBI taxonomy): Eukaryota > Metazoa > Chordata > Actinopteri > Cypriniformes > Cyprinidae > Garra > Garra rufa. Next base: position 4,034,820 of record NC_133381.1, on the reverse strand, counting down.
ATAATCTTTCAAAATTAGTTTAGTAAGTAATTGGACAACATATTTAAACAATTTATATTTTCTTTTTTATATTCCTGGTCTTATTGTGAATGATTTAACAGTGCATTGCAAAGAAAATAATGTTTATATTCATAATCTTTTATCAAAATTACAATATAATATAATGCAACTAAGTGCCACTTTTTAGCACAAACCCCTGCATCTTCAAATGCCACCTGAAACATATTTGGACTAGGCATTATATACACTGCTGTAGGATTGTGCCACATGCATTTAAATGAAATCATCATCATTATTTACCTGGCAAACGCATCTCCTTAAATGCAAACAGTGAGTGCAGGATTCACAGAGGCATCACTGTGTGCCTGATAATAGCAGTTAACTTCTGTGTACATTTTCTATTGATCATGTCAGCAGTGATTCGTCACATGACGGATGTATCCGGGCACATATCCAGATGTGCAGTCGAGCGCACTGTCAGCATTACAGTCCCAGTGACGCACTCAGATCCGGCCTGTATGCTGGAGAATCACTCTGTGTCAGTCTCTGTGATTTTGTGGGCGTGTTTATGGCATTACCTGATTTGCATAATTGCTTTAGTGAATCAGGTCCTGAAACAATGCAGTGCTAAACAGTGCTATTCATTCTGACTGCATTCTCCCTTGTGTGTGTTTCTCATGGGCTCTTGCTCCAAATGGTGTGTGTGTTGTGTTCTCTGTGTTCTTATTGCATATTTTACATTAACTCTATCAAGCGTTTATTATTGTAATTTGACTTTATGGAAAATATATACTGTCTACTCTTGTTGCGGAGCACAACCAAGGTATTATTTCTCACTGTATCAGTCATTTTGTATTGCAGTATTAGTCTATGTCACAAATTAGTGTCTTTTTTGCTGAAAATAAAATAAAAATGGTTTATGTATTTAATAACCATGTGGTAGTGCCTGCCGTATTAAATCTTTAGTAATAAAAAGTGCTTCCAAACATCAGATTGCAAATAACAGTAACACTTTGCAACATCTGTTAACATTGGTTAACTATATTTGTTAGCATGAATTAAGAATAAAAAATACATCTAAAGCATAATCTTAGTAAATGTTAAATTCAAAACATTTACTAATAGATAATTAAAATGAAAACTTGTATTTTTAATATTATTTAATGCACCTGAACTTACAGCCTGCTATAGTTTTGGTTAATATTTTAAATTATTTTATTTTATATCTTTTCTGTTTTCATTTTAATATTTTAGTTCAACTGAGATCATTTAGTCATTTTATTGTGTTTGTGTTTTTTACATTTTGTTATATTTTTTTAATGCCTCTATATTTTTTTTATTAAGTTTTAGTTATAATTTATTTACTTATTTACTTTGTTTACAAAAATGTGAAACGTTGCCTTGGACACTAGCTGAAATAAAATAATAATATTATAATTTGTTTTCCAGTAATATTTGTAAAATATTTTTTGTATTTGTTATTATTTTTTAGTTAACAATAATAATATAATATATAAATACACACATATACAGTATATATTTTGAAAATAGTTACATGTATATTTATTATATTACTATATTTATTTATTTTAAATTGTACATACCTTTTCAAATAAAGGTAATAATAATAATAATAATAATCTGTGTGTATTTATGTGTGTTGTGATTAATCATTTGACAGCACCATATATATGATGCTGTCAAATGATTAATCACAATAATAATAAACTAGTGTTCATCATAAAACAGCATTTTCCTGCTCCTCTTACAGACAGAATAAAGAGATGCGAACCAACCAAGCGAAGACCTCGATGGAGAGCAGCAAAGCCATCAGTCAAGACAAAAGCATAAAGAACAAGGCTGAGAGAGAACGGTAATAATACTTCACTTTAAAACTCACATAACCAGCGTTACTTTGTAGTTGCAATTTCCTCTGTGCTTTTCTTGTATTTTGAGGCATTACTATAAAAAATTCATCCAAACAGAACCATCTTGTGCAATTTCATTCTTATAATTTGTTGTTTTTTAGGGGCAGAGCACCATCTAGATCCATTTATCTGTTTTTCTCTGATTGTACAGGTGAACTCAATGCACTGGAGTTTCCAGCATTTACAGTTTGGTTAAAACTGATAAACTGAGTTTGTAAAAACTTATGTATGATTCACTTCAAATTTGGGTCAGATAATTTTTTAGACCAATCTGAAAAAGTTATTATTTTTGATATACCGAACTGTTTGTGCATCATCAAATTTGACCCTGAGAAATTAAAACCCATCTTTAAAATGTTTAGTTCTTTTTTTAGGTTAAACTTATGCAGTTTGTCTACAATAAAGAGCACACTTTGCTCCATCATTACATCAACCTCCACAAATATAATTTGATTTTTGTAACTTTTTAATTTAAACACCAGTTAATTGTTGATGACGCCAAAGAGGAACTGAGGGTGTGTTTTGGGAACCCTTTGGTATATTGTAATGAAACTTGGTAATTATCATTGCCACTTTGTATTTAGGGTGTGTACAAAATTTCAAGCCAACGCCACCTACTGGTCAAAACTTGGCAAAAATTGTTATTAACTTGAATTCTTCTATTGATTTAATGGATGTTTGTAGACAATTAATTTTCCATTTTGAACCTCTTCATGGAACATTTTTTTATTAATTTTCTAGAAATTGCCTCGTGCCTCAATTCATCATCCAATTACAAATTGCCTCATGTTATCCATCATCAGACAATATATATATATATAATTTTACTACATCAATATATTGATAACACCCAAGAGGAACTGAGTGTGTGTTTTGGGAACGCTTTGGTATATTGCAATGAAACTTAGCAGTTTTCATTGTCACCATCTACTTATGATGTGCACAAAATCTTAAGTCAGCGCCACCTACTGGTCAAAAGTTATAAGCAATAATCTGACTCCACAAATATTGTTTCTAACGGCTTGTTTTTCTGCAGGAGAGTTCGAGAGCTTAACAGCACAAACACAAGGAAGTTTCTTACAGAGAGAAAGAGGGTAATGATTCTAATCCTGTTTGTTTTTTTCAAATGCATGTTTCTAATTATGTAAATTAACATGGGCGTTGATTGACAGCTCGCCATGAAACAGTCAAAGGAGATCGAGCAACTCCAGGCAGCTCAGCGGGAACAACTGGAGAGGCTGGAGAAACACAACGAGGAGGTATTTCACCAACCGTACCTTAATGTTTGGGTCCTTTCTGCTGTGCAGTGCCATGTGAACTCTGTAACCTCTACATGATGAATGTAATCAAGGGTTTATTTCTATAAAAAGGAAAGCAGACTCTGGTCAGACACTCAAACACAAGATGTTCATAAAGAGCCAACTTTATGAGGATGCCAACTTAAAGTTCTTTTTCATACTTTTAATCTACTTTTGATTTGATTAAACAGGATCTATGTTTTAGAGAGGCACAAACCAACGTCATAAAACATCAATGAATTCATCAGATCCATTGATAATACTAATGTTTGTGCTGTTAATTTCCCACCAATTTTTTTTTTTTTTTTTTTTTTTTTAATTTTCCAAAATAATTAACAGATTGAAAAATGATATGAGGACACAGCATGGTTATTAACTAACATAAAAAGCCATTCAAGTAAAAATTAATAATTTTAATTTTATAAAAATAAAAATGTATAATTTATTTTATAAATTATAAAATACTACAATTAGCATAAGATAATAAGAAAAAATATTGTGTAAAATTGTCTATTTGTAATCAGCCTAAATTATTATAGTACTATAACTACAACTAAAACCATTAAAAATTTACTTTGAAAAATAAAATAAGCATTAACTGACATAAAATATTACAAAATCTGACTTATTTCAGCTACATTTCTCGTTTTCATTTAGTGTAACTTGAAGTACTAAAACTAAATAATAATAAAAACTACAAAAAAACAATAAAAATGACATTTAGAAAATAATGACAAACACACAACAAAATTACTAAAAGGTTAACTAAAATTAAAGTAAAAACAGAAAATGCCAAAAGCAAAATCTAATTCAAAATAACTATTACAATATATTAATTATACTAATGTAAGGAAAAACGTATAAATTGATTGTCTACTATATACAATGTTTTAAATGTTATTTCTGAATGAATTACCTTCTAATAAAAAATAGATTACTAATATAGTTCTGTTCTTCAAATATAGGATAAAATACTTCGATAACCTATAATGGTGTGGCATAAAAATACAGTGCACAGCAGAAATGACCCGTTTGAAGATGCATGAACCTGTCATGTGGATTTGATCATCACTCACCATAAATTTTCTTTTGCTCTTTTATTTAGCTGTTGAACTCGTGCTATGCAAAATCACAATGCCAAGGTAGGACTTTATTCTCACAAATCAATTTTACAACGCCTCCCCTTTCCCATGATTCTTTCATTTCTCCCCGTATGAAAGTCCAGTCCATCATGGCTGTGAATTATTGCTCCTCCTTCACACCTTCACAGACTACTGATCAGATAGACGCGGGCAGAGGAAGCCGTGTCGTTCCTCTCGGGTTCTTTGTTTATTTTGCCCGTCAGGAAGCTTGCAATCATCTGGAGATGTCAATGCGTGTACATGCTATAAACCACGCTGTAAAAAAATGCACTGAATACTGATTTTTTTGCCTCGTGTAGCACCAAAGTGAAACTTTTTTCCTCGGTTACTCAGTGTCATGTCATTCCAAACCCATTTGACTTTTTGCTTTCAGCCATGAGAATTATTTAAGAGTGTGCACTCAGTTCTGTCAAGCTCCAAAAAGATAACAAAACAATCTAAAATGTGTCTTTTTGGGATCCACTGCAGAAATTCAAGTCATCAAAGTGACTGAATTTGTGGCAGTAATTTCCAGAATTTTGTGGAAAATTAGCTTTGTTATTTTTTAAAATATAAATAACAGCTTTAAGTATTAACAGTTTTTTTGTGATTATTATGAGGTTAAATGGTGAATTAAGATGCATTGCAAAAAAACGACATTTTGCTGTGTTCCAGTTTTTTTTCCAGAATTGTAAGTTGTTGTGTTTTTTTTTTTTTTTTTTTCAGAATTCTGACTTTCTTTCTCATTTCTTTTCCTATTCTGAGCTTATATCTTGCCATTCTCTGTTTTTCTTGTTTCCAGTATGGAATTTTTTTTTCTTACACAAGAGTTTATATCTAAAAATTTCTGAAAATTGTGCAGAAAAATATCTGAATTGTGATATACAGTCAAAAGAAAGATTTGTAATGTCTGCATTTATTTGATCCAAAGTACAGCAAAAACAGTAAAAGTTTGAAATATTTTTACTATTCAAAATAACTGCTTTCTATTTGAATATATTTTAGAATTAATTAATTTATTCCTGTGTTCAAAGATGCATTTTCAGCATCATTACTCCAGTATTCAGTGTCACATAATCCTTTTGAAATATTGCTAATATGCTGATTTGCTGCTCAATAAACTTTTTATTATTATTACCAATATTACTGTTCAAAAACAGATGAGTACATTTTTTTTAGGATTTTTTTGATGAATAGAAAGATCCAAAGATCAGCATTTGAAATAAAAATATATTTATTATTGGGGGGGGGGGGGGGTTGTTTTGTCTTGTTTCCAGCAAAAATATTTCTAGATAAGTAAAAATGGTTATCTTGTTTTCAGAAAAAAGCAAGTCAAAATTAAGTGCATTTTGCTTGAAATTTGAATTTGCGTACCCCATTGGCAGATTGTTTTGCTTGTTCTAAGCAAAAACTCATCATTTTGACTTTTTCTGAAAACAAGACAATAATTTTAAAGATATTTTGGCTAAAAACAAGACAAAAAATCTAAGTAAGAAAAGCATTTTTTGCAGTGAAATTAATACTTTTATTATCCAAGGATGCTTTAAATTGATCAAAAGTGATAACGATATTTATAATGCTACAAAAATATTTCCTCTGCTGTTCGTCTGAGATTTCTATGCATCAAAGAAACCTAAAAAATTTCTACTCAGCCATTTTCAACATAATAATGCATGTTTTTGAGCAGCAAATCAGAATATCACAATGATTAGCATCATGTGACTGGAGTAACATTTCTAAAAATTCAGCTTTGGAATCACAGGAATAAATTACATTTTAAAATATGTTACAATAGAAAGCAGTTATTTTAAATAGCACAAATATTTCAAAATTGTACTGTTTTTACTCTACTTTGGATCAAATAAATGTAGACTTTGTTAAAAAAGACACTACAAATCTTACTGTTCAAAAACTTTTGACTGGTACTGTATATCGTAATTCAGATATTTTTCTTCACAATTTTGCAGAAATGTTTTATTATAAACTCAGAAAAAAAATTATCCCATGCTGGAAACGAAAAAAAAAAAAAGAGAATCGCAAGGTATAAGCTTAGAATTTTTTCGGAATAAAACTGAGAAAGTAAGTCAGAATTCTGAAAAAAAAAAAAAAAACTCACAATTCTAATAAAAAAAAAAATTTGGAACAATGCAAAATGCAGTTTTTTTGCAATCCATCTTAATTCACCATTTAACCTCATAATAATCACAAAAAGTGTGTTAATACTTAAAGCTATGTTTATTAAAAACATGCATTATGTCAAAATGATGAAATTTTTTTCTTGCAATTCTGAGAAAAAAAAATAGAATTGTTAGATATAAACTTGCAATTCTAAGAAGAAAAGTCAGAATTATGAATTTTTAAATTGCAATTGCGTCTTTTTTATTTTGCGGCAGAAACAAAAAATGTAATTTCTTGCTGTGAAATTATTACTTTTATTATCTAAGGATGCTTTAAATTGATCAGAAGTGATGATAAAGACATATATAATGTTACAAAAGATTTCTATTTCAGATAAATGCTGTTCTGAGCTTTCTATTCATCAAAGAAACCTGAAAAATTTTTAACATAATAATAATGCATGTTTTTGAGCAGCAAATCAGAACATTACAATGATTTCTGAAGCACCATGTGACTAGAGTAACGATGCTAAAAAATTCAGCTTTGAAATCACAGGAATAAATTGCATTTTAAAGTATATTCTAATAGAAAGCAGTTATTTTAAATAGTAAAAATATTTCAAACTTGTACTGTTTTTGCTGTACTTTGGATCAAATAAATGCAGGCTTGGTGAGCAGAAGAAACATTGAAAACATAAAAAATCTTTTTTATCCTGTGGCGTAAACATGCTTCCACAATCACTTAATAATGAGTGTTTGATGAGTGTAAATGATGACAGAAATTGTAATATTTGCATGAACTACTCCAATAGATTTCACATCTGAGCTTATGGCATACTCAGAACTGCCGTTGTTAATCCTAACACTTTTTGTCCGCTGGAGGATTGTTTCAGTTGCTGTTGATTCAAATGCAGTGCATAAATGAGCTGATTTTCCAGCCACGAAAATGCTGTACGTCACATTGCATTTCCACTGTCGTCTGACTAATACAGTGCAGAGTGGCTAAAACACAACGTGACTAACTTCAAAATGTAGTTTGTGTGCCTGCAATATCATCCCTGCAAGAAAGTTAGTTCCCCAGCGCATGTCTCATATCGAGATGTTATTCGATAAACAGGATTTGTGAAATCCAGGGCTTTTTTTTAACCCGGTTCTCTCTGGATAGCATTACCTCTGGAGGCCGTGATGTGATTCTGTGCTAATGTGCTTCACTGTCATTACAGGCCACAGAGACTCTGAGCATGAAGACAGCAGAGAGGACAGAACAGACCGCTGACCAATGAAAGCCACTAAAGCTCTGTATGCACACTATACACATGCTATGTATTGAAGTTTTATGAATGTTGAAAGTTTTATGAATGCACAGATGTTTTAATGATTTGTGGCCAAAGAAAGAAACTGATTGTTATTTTACTTCACCAAGTCCAGCTACTTTAAGGTCAACATGAAATTAAAATGAACTATTTAATGTTTTTTTTAAACATGTGTCTGATCTTATTGTGAATAATTCATTATTAGTACATATTATACTAAAGAATAAATGTATGTTTTTTAAAAAATATAATAACTTGACGGACAATAATTGCTATTCTGGTACGAAATGCCAACTTTTTAACCATCTAATTGATTTATTTTTGTATATTCGTTTAGATATGAAAAGATATTTTGTAAAATGGATTGTAAATGCCATTTTATGTTGATTTTAAATATAGCAGAAGACTATAAACAGCAAAATCTAAATGATGTATCTGAGAGTCTGCATTAATACTGTTTTTTATAAAGAAGGAATAAAAATAAAAAGGTGGTTTCAACATTTTCTCGCAGTTCTGAGAAAATCTGAGAATTGTGAGATATAAACTCAGATGTCAAACTTTATCACAATTCTGAGTTTTTATCTTGCAATTCTAAAAATTCTAAAAATCTCATTTTTTGTTTCTGCCGTAAAATAAAAAAGACATAATTGTGATTTTTTTAATCTCGTAATTCTGACTTCATAGAATTGCAAGTTTGTATCTCACAATTTTATATTTTCAGAATTCAGATTTTTTTCTCAGAATTGCAAACAAAATTCAGAATTATTAAATTTGACATAATGCATGTCTTTTAAATAAACTAACATAGCTGAAAGTATTAACACACTTTTTGGGATTAGTTTGAGGTTAAATGGTGAATTATGCAGGATTGCAAAATTTTTTTTTTTTTTTTTTTTTTTTTAGAATTGTGAGATTTTTTCTGAATTCTGACTTTCTCAGTTTTTTCTTAGAATTCTGAGCTTATATCTCGCAATTCTGTTTTTTCTTGTTTTTTTTCACAAAAAAATTGTATTTGACTTTTTTATCTCAGAATTCTGTTTTTTTTTCTGAGTATTTATATCTCATGTTTGTATCTTGCAATTCTTTTTTTTCCTGAATTCTGAGTTTACATTTACATTTTTTTTGTTTCTGCCACAAAATAAGACAGACACAATTTTTTTGTAATCTCATAATTCTGACTTCTTAGAATTGCAAGTTTATATCTCACAATTTTGATTTTATTTCTCAGAATTGCAAACAAAATTCAGAAGATTATATGACATTTTGACATAATGTATATCTTGAATTATTAACATTTTTTGTGATTATTTTGAATTATGCAAAAAAAAATCAATCATCTTTTTAGAATTGTGAGATTTTTTTTCTTTATTTCTCACAGTTTTTTCCTTAGAATTCTGATCTTTTATCTTGCTATTCTGTTTTTTTGTGTGTGTTTTCAGCATGGAATAAAAAAGAAAAAAAGGTAATTGTGATTTTTTTTTAAATCTCAGAATTCAGAGTTTACATCTCAAATTCTGAGAATTGTGAAGAAAAATATCTGAATTCTGATATACAGCATTTAGAATTTTTGAGTATCAGTAAACTATAACCTACAAAATCTAAATGATGTATCTGAGAGTCTGCATTAATACTGTTATTTTATAAAGATGTAAATGTGTGGAATTAACTAATTTTAGTAGTCACAGTGTCATTTTATTGACTTTGTTTTCATCCTCCATTCAGAGCATAAACATTGTGGAAATGCTTGTGATGTTTCTTTATTTTAAATAGCTTTGGATGAAATCCATTTGCTTAATGACTACATATAAATGAAAGCACTGTTCAGGGTTCATTACAGATGAAGAAGAGACGTTCTGCCGAAACAAGAACCACTGCCTCCCTTCATAAAAACAGAGAAAACTTGGCAAGCTTAGTACAGATTTATTTCACACGAGTAGCTCATCCAAAAATGTGCTGAAAATGTTGTTACTCTCAGGTCATCCAAGATGTAGATGAGTTTGTTTCTTCATCAGATTTGGAGAAACATGTCATTCCATCACTTGCTCACCAATGGATCCTCTGTAGTGAATGGGTGCCGTCAGAATGTGGCTGGATTTTGATGTGAGAGACAATAGGAGATGGACTTTGCCACTGAAGCATTAGCTGGAAGCATTGGTTAAAACAAGTTAGAAATGTCTTCATGGTGGATTTGTTTCCTAGTTTTTAGCTTCTTTTTGGATTATTGTGATGTTTTTATCAGCTGTTTGGACTCTCATTCTGACGGCACCCATTCACTCATGTTGGTGAGTTTTCTGTTTTATCATATTGCAGTGTCTTTCCTCATAGTCTTCTGTCTGTTTTTGCAAGTGAATCCTGCAAACAGTTTGCTAATGTTCAGTTTGCTAATGTTATTAAGTTCAAAACATATTTTTTCATGTTAAGCGAACATTCCACAATTTTGGGAATGTTACTTTTAAATGTTCTCTGAACATTCTAAAAAGAGTAACATTTTAAAAAATGTTGTATAAATATGTTTTCATCAGCTGTTTGGACTCGCATTCTGACGGCACCCATTCACTCACATTGGTAAGCAAGTGATGTAATTGCACATTTCTCCAAATCTGATAAAGATGAAGATATACTGTTTATTTCTGATGTGTGTTTTATCATATTCCTGCCTTTCCTCATAGTCTTCTATCTGGTTTTCTAAGTGCATTACTTGCAAACACGATTTCGTTTTGTTTCTCAGACTGAGAGATGATCTGAAATGATTACCTGTGGGAATCAACAGCATGTCAGAGACGCTGTTCATAATATTAAACCCAGAACTTTACGCTTTAATATTATCCTGCGACACTTTCCTGACTCATTCTCACACTAACAGATTTGATTCAAACCACAAGCTGTTGGTCATTCTGAAGCATATCATCGCTGTTTGTTTATATCCTTTGTATTCCTCATTCTGAATTCAATTACAGACGCTATTGCAGGAAATGAACAGTCGAGAGAATCGCTGGCATCGAACGATGTGTTTCATTCTCAACAGCTCAGACTATAACAATGACCATCTAATCATGATCAGGACTATTGCTTCTTTAAAAGCGTCTGATTGCGGGCGGTTTCATCATTCATGCGGGTTCAAATGTCTGCCCACCTTTTCACATAAAACACACTGAGCCAAATGATCCGAATCAAACAATGAAACGTCTCTTCACTTGCGCTGTGGTGTAAGAGTTTCATCAAACTGACACTCAAACCAGCTTTCTGTCTGTCTGCTTTACACTGATAACCCGGCAAAAATGACAAAAAAATAAATAAATTAAGAACAGTTTGCTAACGTTATGAGGTTATGGAAATGTTATGGAATGTTTAAAATGTTCCATCATTTTTGGAATGTTACTTTTAAATGTTCTCTGAACATTCTAAAAAGAGTAACATTTAAAAATGTACAACTGAAACATTTAAAAAAAACATTCCATAAACAATGTATATATAACACTTTAACGTAACATTTTGTGAACATTCTGATCATTTCAAATGAACATTCTTTTTTGTATTTTTTTGTAGGTATTGGTGTGGTACATATATTTTTAATGTTTTTTAACATTGGAAGTCCCCTTATGTTTATCAAGGCTGCATTTATTTGATCAAAAATACAGAAAAAAAAACAGTGATACTGTGAAATATTTTTGCAATTTAAAATACCGGTTTTCTATTTTAACGTACTATAAAATATAATTTATTTCTGTGATGCAAAGCTGAATTTTCAGCATCATTACTGCAGTCTTCAGTGTCACATAAACCTTCAGAAATCATTCTAATATGCTGATTTATTATTAATGTTGGAAACAACATTATAGAAATAATAGTAGAAATATCATTAGATAAACTTTATTCTAGGAACATTTTTTCTCAACATTACTAGAATGTACACTTATGCTCTTTTTTGTGATAGGTATACGATTTTTTATGTTTTTTAAAGAAATCTCTTATGCTCATTAAGGCTGCATTTATTTGCTCAAAAATACAGAGAAAAACTGTAATATAGCAAAATGTTATTACAATATAAAATAATGTTTTTTTATTTTAATATGCTTTAAATATATTTTTTTCCTGAGATGAAAAGCTGCATTTTCATCAGCTGTTACTCAAGTCTTAAGTGTCATGATCCTTCAGAAATCATTCTAACATGCTGATTTATTATTAGAATTATACTGCCAAATATTTTTTTTGGAAACTGTGATTCTTTTTTCCAGGATTCTTTGATGACTAACAAGTTAAAATAACTTTTTGACCCCAAAATTTTAAACAGTAGTTTATATCGTTTATATCAGTAGAACAGTAGTGTGAGTTTACATCTCATATAAACTCACGATTGCAAGAAAAAAGTCGGAATTGTAAAATACAAAAGTCACAATTAACTTAATTTTTTTATTCAGTGGCGAAAATGGCTTCCATACAAATCAGTCTAAGCCAATGGACTAAAACATATACTGTTTCGGTAGTGACATGAAAATGCAGGACACTTTTTTTTTAACATAAAGTTTACATTTACAATTTTTTTTTTTTTCACTTAAAAATCTAAAATGATATTTTTAAAAAACAACAATAGAATAAAATACAAAAACTATTTTAATATAATTTTCATAAGTTGAAATGTAGGGTTAAGGGTTCGGGACAGCTACCTCCCAATTGAAAGTACCCACTAAATGATGATTTGATATTAATTAAGCTTACTGATATTTTCATAAACATAAGCTTATCCACCTGGATATATACATTGAAAGCATGTATTTTCGGTAAAATACAAAGTTATTAAAACATTGTGAGAAACGTTTTTGTAAAATAAATGACGAATTTAAAAAATGCATGTTGGGTGAAAATAAAGTTAATGTTTGTGACTTTCAAATAATTTTTTAATCATAAGAAAAACTTGACCTATGAACGTTTATTATTAATATTCTAAAAATGTTAATATTATCGTTTTAATAAATAGTAAAAGGATCTTAGTAAACATCTAAGATTTGAATACTTAAATGCTTTTAAAATGTAATTTTTTTTTTTTTTTTTTTTTTTTTTTTGGTTGTGGGACAGCAGTTTGCATCGGTTCCGTAGAATGGCCCATTTAATTTTCAGAAGAATGTTCCAAAAATATTTTTTTAAAGAAAAAAAAAAAAAAAAGTGAAAGTTGTGGGAATGTTTCGTGTTAAAATGACCATGCAATTTATTCTCATTCTCAACTAGCGTTGGTCGTTTTGGATGCTGTAACAAACGCAGGCTTCTGCATGAGCAGTCAACATGCTGTAATATTGTGTTTTGAGTCTCTGAATTAGTCGTACAATCGCTGAAGCAGATTATGAGTTAATTGAGTGAAAATGCAATGAGTGTTTATGATAACGCCACGTTTGAACAGCTGCTTTTATGATTCAAATGCCTGATTTTCCCTCCCACTGAAATGTGAATACACACAGCTGAAGGAATAACAGCTGTACTGCGCTTGAAGCTAAATTCCTGGTTATTCACAGTCTATGTCTGTGTAAAATTTGTAGAGTGTTATCATTTTATCCAACTGAAGCCATATTTTTGGCTTGTAAAGATGCCAGGCTGATTAAATCACTTTAAAAGAATAGTTCTCTTAGGATTTTCATGCATACATAGTGCAGAAACAGTAAGATAAATATGCTAACTCCATCCACATTCATTATGTTGGTTATAAACTGCATTAAAACCAACCTTTATTCCTTGTCTGGAATCATTTAGAGTCCTTTGAAGCAGCATTTAAACTGCATTTTGGAAGTTCAAACTTGGGGGCACCATAGAAATCCTGAAAAAAAAAAAAATATATATATATATATATATATATATATATTTACAATTTATGGTTTTTGTGACTGTTTTGTTTTAATTTTTTAGTTTTCACATAATTTCAAAGCGATTTTGTTATTTTAAATGTCTAATTTGTATTTATTAATTTTAGAGTATCTAGTTTGAGTTATTTTAGTACTTCAATTTAAAAAAAAAGAAAGAAAAGGATTTAGCTATATAATAAGCCTGCATGGGCAACATGTATAGAAATGTAGGAAAAAATGCAGAAATAAAATCCAATATGGAAGAAGTTAGTAAAAATACAATTGACATTATGGCTGTTTTTATTTATTTATTTTTAAACAGTAATATTTTTCTCAAATTCTTCTCATTATACAATCATTAATGTACTTTTATTTTTAACAGCCATTATATCATCTTTTCTCAACTTCTTCCATCTTAAATTAATTTTATTCATGGGCAGTATTCGGGGTAACGCATTACAAGTAACGCAAGTTACGTAATATAACTTTTTCCAAGTATCTAGTAAAGTAACGCATTATTTTTTAATTGACAATAAAATATCTGAGTTACTTTTTCCCCCATTTATTGATTAAAAGCTCTTCTGTCCTCATGTTAAGAGAAATTTTCAGTAAGATGTTACTTTAGTTCTAGAATAGAATTTAGAGTTTAGAATAAATGTAAACATGAATTAATTTATCTCACTCACTAAAAAAAAACAAAAACAGATACAGTATTCCTCAAAATGAATAAAAACCTTTGCAGGTATTTTGCATTAATTAGCTGACCAAATTGGGACACAGGGAGCCTACAATGTTGAACTTCGTCATGATATTCTAATTTTTTTTTTTTTTATCTTTAATCCATAATCATTAAAACTGAAACAAATAAAGGCTTGAAATATTTCACTTTGTGTGTAGTGAACGAATATAACATACATGTTTCACTTTTTGAAACAAATTATTGAAATAAATGGACTTTCCCTCGATATTCTAATTTTTTGGCACATACCTGTACATTTGCCAAACATTGAACTTTTTATGTTAAAAACTAACAAGAAAGCCCTGCCCAGTTTTAAAAAGTAATGCCAAAGTAACGCATTACTTTACATAAAAAGTAACTAATAATAGTAACTCAATATTGTAATGCATTACTTTTAAAAGTAACTTTCCCCAACACTGATCGCGGGCATCATAGAAGTCTACTATATGGACAGAAATCCTAAAATGTGACCCTGGACCACAAAACCTTCAAACCAAAACCAAAAGTCTTAAGTCGCTGGGGTATATTTGTAGCAATAGCCAAAAATACATTGCATGGGTCAAAATTATTGATTTTTCTTTTATGCCAAAAATCATTAAGAAATTAAGTAAAGATCATGTTCCATGAAGATTTTTTGTAAAATTCCTACCGTAAACATATCAAAATGTAATTTTTGATTTGTAATATGCATTGTTAAGAACTTAATTTGGAGAACTTTAAAGGTGATTTTCTCAGTCTTTTTGATTTTTTTTGCATCCTCCGATTTCTGATTTCAAATAGATGTATCTCAGCCAAATGTTGTCCTATCCTAACAAACCATACATCAATAGAAAGCTTATTTATTGAGCTTTCATACGATGTATAAATCTCAGTTTTGTCAAATTTAACCTTATGACTGGTTTTGTGGTCCAGGGTCACAAATGTTTTCACGATTTCTTTACAACTGAAGAAAGAAAGGCTACTTTTTAGTTCTGGAAGTGAACCTATCGTTGAATTGCATGCTAGACCCGTATTATCCGTGTCTGATGCATTTACATTATTGTCTTTGTTAATCAGACACTGAAAATAACCTGAAATCTTCCTTCTAATTGTTTTGCAATCTGTCTGGATCTGCTAATAGTTGTGTGTTTGAGCGGTGTGCAGTCTGGCATCAACCCCAGCTGGATGTCAGACATGTATGAAATCCAGTGTTATTTGTGAGCATCTCTTATTTGCTCATTGTAATCACGTTACACGTGCCGGCGAGGTTCACAGCGAGAGAACGTCCTGTTTTGATTGTGATTCTCACGAACACTGTTTTCTCTTTCACATGAGTTTCATAACACATGTTTGAGCCCCGGGTCGCGCTGCAAATCTAACGCCTGGTAAATAATAGAGAAGACGAGGACTGTTTGGCATCCTGACCCCTCAAACGCTCATTATTTTCTTAGGAAATCTGGCTGAGGTGGATTTCTCCAGACATTTCCTCTCAGAATATTCAACAGTTTGGGTTAAATATGGAGAATTAAGTGTGCCTGTCGAGGTTAAACGTCTCTCCGACTGCGGGGAATATTTTATAAGTCTGAAATATAATCACAGGCCGTGATTAAAGAGATGAGCTGATCCTTTTAAAGCACTTCCAAAAGGTAAAAAGCATAATTATTCTGCCTTTACTAATATACGCCTTCATCTGGCAGCATCGCTGTTATTTTAGTATCATTGAGATATTTTTATGGTTTTAGTGAATGTTTTAGTTTTAGTTATATATATTTATATAAGTTATTTTGTCATTTTAAATGTCTAATTTGTATTTATTTTTTAATTATTAGTTTTGGAGTAGTTGTTTTAGTACACCGAAAAAAAAAAAGATTTACTAAATATTTTTTTAGGTAAGTTGTTGCAATCAATTTATTTTAGTTACATTTAAATAAACTAATTTCGTTGACTAACTTTCACCATTTTTTAATTTAAATGCAGCTAAAATAAATTGATTGCAACCACTTACCTTAATTTTTTTTAGTAAATTCAATTAATAATGTTTTTCAGTGTATCATGGAGATACTTTTATGGTTTTTGTGAATGTTTTAGTTTTAGTTATATATATATATATATTTTTTAATTGAATTTCTAAGTTATTTTGTTATTTTAAATGTCTAATTTGTATTTATTTTTAATTATTCGTTTTGGAGTAGTTATTTTAGTACACTGAAAAAAAAAGATTTACTAAATATTTTTAAGGTCCTTTATACAGTCATTATAATATTTTTCTCAAATTCTTCTCATTATACAAATATGAATGTATTTTTATTTTTAACAGCTGTTATATCATATTTTCTCAACCTCTTAAATCTTGAATTTTTTTATTATTCTTTGTTTGTTTTTCCTTTTTTTTATTTTTTAAGGTTGTAACTTCATTAATTTTTTTTTGTGAATTGTATTTGTTTGTTTTTCCTTTTTACATCCTTTTTATGTCATAATATTTTCTCAACTTCTTCTATTTTTAATTGTTTTTTAACAGTTATTTTTGTTCTCAACTTCCATCTTGAATTATTTAGTTTTTTTATTTGTTATTTTTAATAGTTATTATATCATAATATTTTCTCACCTTGTTCCATTGTGAATTATTTATTTATTTTCATTTTTAACAGCTATTATATAATATTTTCTTAACCTCTATTTTTATTTATTATTATTTTTATTTTTATTATTATTATTTAAAAGTCATTATAACAAAATATTTTCTCAACTTCTTCCATATTGAAATAATTAATTTTATTTATTTGTAACAGCTATTTCATATGTTCCATTGTGGATTATGTATTTATTTATTCATTTAAATTTTTAACAGCTAATATATCATACAATTTCCTAACAGTCATTATATTAAAATATTTTTTCAATTCAATTCAATTTTTAGAGTTATTTTATTAAATAAAAGGTAATTAAGCAAATAAATAATTGCAAGATGGAACCATCGTGAATTATTATTTTATTTATTTATTAACAGCCATTATATCATAATATTTTCTCAACTTCCATTTTTAATTTATTTTTATTATTTAAGTAATTATATTATATAAAATATTTTCTCAGCTTCATCCATCTTAAATTTATTTTTCATTTAATTTTTTTGTATTTCATAATATTTAAATTTTTAACAGCCATTATATCATAACATTTTCTCAACTTTCATGTAGTTTTTATTATTATTATTATTATTATATTACATATATTATATATTATTATATTTAGTTATATCAAAACATTTGCTTGAATTTATTTTTATAGTTTTTTTATTATTAATTTTAACAGCTATTCCATAATAATTATGTTCTGTTGTGAAATATTTATTTTTATTTTCACCAGCTATTATATCACATTTTCTCAACTTCCATTTTTTTTTTTTTTATTAATTTTATTTATTTATTTATTTTTAACAGCTACATTAAATAATTTTCTCAACTTCTTCCATCTTTTCTCTGCATTTTTTTCTCTTGGAATTCAATTTTTTTTTTTTTTTTTTTTTTTTTTTTGCTAAATGCTTTAATAAAGCACATGTGGAATACTGTATCCCACAATGCAATCAGTTTGACCTGACCTTTTAATAGCAGAATACAAATTACTGGAAAGTAACATCAACCTCTTGATTTAACATCTTTTTTTTTTGTCTTTAATTGATTGTAATGTTGCATAATGCTTTCTGTTTTCAAATGTTTAAACATTAGATTAAATTAAATCAATAGATATTAAATATTATTTTGTAATATTTGTTCTTTTGCAATATTGTTATCAGAAAGTAAAGTCGAATGCACTGCATTGCATTTTGGGATACAGTATTTCATGCATTTGTGCAGATTTGAGCACACAGTAAAAGTGCAATTATTTCATGCATGCATACTATAACTATTCATACAAAGTGAAGTATTCCAAGCAGTAATGTCTCTCTCTGTTGTACTCTAGGGATGGGTTTGGAGAAAAACAGGCAGCGCTCGCTCGTCAGGGCAGTGAGGGGGCCGACG
>NC_133381.1:3983413-4015978 GCF_049309525.1 Garra rufa | reverse complement strand
CACACTTTGAAAAACAACAAAAATTCCAGGAATAAACAGAAAACTTATTGTAGCTTTGCAAACTAAAAGACTTAAAGTCTACTAAATATTACATCCATTTCTTGATCTATTGGAGTTTCACAGTAAAATAAATAAATAGATAAATAAATAAATAAATAAAACCCAGCTTTTTTACCATCGGGATACTATTATAGTTTTTAATATATCTCCATTACTAGCCTATTTTAGTTTTTTATATTTCTGTTTTCACTTTAGTTTAAGTTTTTCAGTTTTTAGTTATAGTTTTTTTTTTTTGTTTTGTTTATTTTTATATATTTTTTTTTTATGTTGGCTTGGTAACTATCTGAAATAAAATCATTTAATATAAATGTATAAATTTTTATTTGGAAACTGTGATTGTTTTTCAGGATTCTTTGATTAATAATAAGTAAAAAAGAACAGCATTTATTCAAAATCAAAAAACGTAAGTCTTTACCATCACTTTTTATCAATTTAACACATCATTGATGAATAAAAGTATTAATTTCTTTTTTTTTTTTTTATGTGTTAAATGGTATGATATATTGTTACAAAAGATTTCTATTTTAAATAAATGCATTTTTTTAATTATTTGTTTTAAAGAATCCTGAAAAAAGTATCACAGGTTCTAACAAAATATTAAATACATAATAATAATAATACATAATAATAAATCAGCATATTAGAATAATTTCTGAAGGATCCTGCAAAGTGGAGACTGGAGTAATGATGGTGAAAATTCAGATTTAATCACAGAAATAAATTACATTTTACTATATATTTACAAAGAAAGCAGTTATTTTACATTAAAATAATATTTCACAATATTACTGTTTTTTTCTGTATTTCTAAATCAAATATATGTAGCCTTAATGAGCATAAGAATCGTCTTTGCTGTAAATGTGACAAAGCAAATCAGGTCAAATTTGATGTTCAATATGCAATTATGTGACGCATTTTTTGTCATGCTTCCAATACAAGTGTATAGTGTAAATAATTCCCATTTGTTTTTGCTGACGGATGAAACTCAATGGTCACGCAGTAGATCTTATGTGATATGCATGCTGTACTTCAAATTGAAAATAACTGAATATTGCTTTTATTCTGACACTGCTGCCTGCATCAAATGTGTTCAGAACATTGTCTGATTCCCTAAATGTGATGGACACATAATGGCTATTTCTGTAATACAAAAAGAAGAAAATGTGCTTTTTGAAAAGGACAAGGAAGCATCAAAAGCAGCTGTATTGTAGCGCCTCATTACATCCTCCTCATTATGGCCAGTGTGCTCACAATCACACAGAATATCAATGCACTGCCTGATTAATGAATCACTGCTGTAACATGGAAAAACACCAGTCACTTTGACCACCATTTCATTTCAGACACTGGCTAAACTATTTCTTCTTTAAATTTAGGTGTATAAATGTGCATGTTTTAAAAATGTACAGTAGAGGTGTTTTGTAAAGTTTGGTTAGATTGATTGTTGTTGGGGGAAAAACTGTGCAGCCATCGGTTTTAGTGCACTTCACCAAAAATCAACACTTTGAAAAACATTAAAGATTCTGGTAATAAACAGAAAACCTTTTAAACCTTTTAGAAAACATTCAAATATGAAATACATGAGAACATGAAATTTAAGACTCAAAGTACCAATGGAAAAGTATTATAATTTTTATTAATATTTTGAATTTGTTTTTTGTTTTTCATTTTTATTTTAGTTGAGTATGTCTGTTTTTATTGTATTTTTTATATTGTATTTAGCTATATATATATATATATATATATATATATATATATATATATATATATATGTGTAAAATATTTATAGATATACAGTATATAAAATAAAAACACTGAAATTGCTAAAAATGTATATACATATATAGTATATAAAATAAAAATAGTAAAATAGCTAAAAAACATGTAAATATGTAAGTATATAGAAGAATATATATATATATATATATATATATATATATATATATTTTTTTTTTTTTTTTTTTTTTTTTTTTTTTTTTCAAATAGCAAAATAACAAATAAGACAAATTTTATGGTTTTAGTTTTAGTTAGGTATAATTATCCTGGTCAAAAATCTGTGAAATATTAATAATGGTTGGGTTTTTTATTATTATTATTATTAAGAATAATATTAATATTATTATTATTACTTTTATTGTAAAATGCATACAAATTGTAACTTTAATTAGTTAATAGTAATAGTATATTTATTAAAACTTTGTAAGTAATGTATTTTTATATATATTTTTTTATTTATATATATTATATATATAATATCATTTATATGTAAAAAAAAAAATATATATATATATAATTAAGATACATAACTTACAAAGTTTTAATAAACAAACTATATATATATATACATAATGTATAATTTAAAATATATATACATAATATTTTATTTCAAGTAACAAGTAACAGTTATGGTTTTAGTTTTAGTTAGGTATAATAATCCTGGTCAAAAATCTGTGAAATATTTTTTATAAATAAAAAAAATTATTAATAAATAAATAAAATATTAAGTAGTAGCAGTATACTAGTCTGTTGCAGCACTGAAAATAAAGACAAAAAAAAAAAAGAAACACTTACACCAGGTACAAATAGTAGTTATGCTTAGTAATAAAATAAAAAATAGTGTCTCTGCAGTATATATATATATATAATTAGTTTTTTTGGTTAATAGTCGATTTTTAATAAACTGCATGGGAGCCATTGTAGCTCAGGTTGATCCTCAACACAAACAAGTGTCCAGAATTAAGGCCCAGCAGGTGGAGGACTCTTAAAACCCGCTGTACAGTAGAGAAACTGCAGATGTGTTTGAGTTTGAGCACGATCCTGTACGGAAGACTGAACTTAACAAGCTCGAGCAGACCTGCAGAAATGAAGATTCATCCAATATTTGCGTTTCTCACAGCGGTAAAGGAATGAATATCAGTAACACTCGCTGGGAATGTTAAACAGCCTCAGACTGATCAAACACACAACACGCTTTTACCTTCATGAGATGGATCCTCCAGGTGCTTCAATTCAGCTGCATTTTAGTGTTCAAAACACCTGATTCACTCCATACAGTCGGCACTACACAGTATTTACTTCATCACTTTACTTGGGTATATTTTTCAAGTATCAAGTATTTCAAGTATTATGTACACTCTTAAAAATAAAGGTGCATCACGATGCCATAGAAGAACCTTTATTGTCTAAATGGTTCCATGAACCTTTGACATTTGAAGAACCTTTCTGTTTCACAAAAGGTTCTTTGTGGTGAAAGAAGGTTCTTCAGATTCACTACTAGTCAAAAGTTTTTGAACAGTCAGATTTTTAATGTTTTTTTAAAGAAGTCTCTTCTGCTCAGTAAAATTCTGAAATATTTTTACTATTTAAAATAATGTTTTTTTATTTGAATATATATATTAACGTGTAGTTTATTCTGGTTATCTCAAAGCTGAATTTTGCAAGAAAAAAGCTCGGAACGTGAGGAAAAAAGTCAGAATTACGAAAAAAAGAAAATCTGAATTGCAGGAAAAGTTGGAATTGCGAGAAAAAAGTCAGAATTACAAGAAAAAAGTCAGAATTGCGAGAAAAAGTTCGGAAGTACGAGAAAAAAGACAGAATTACAAAAAAAAGTCAGAATTATGAGAAAAATTACAGAATTATGAGAAAGTCACAATTGCAAGAAAAAAAACTGAATTGCAAGAAAAAAGCCAAAATGGCAGGAAAAGTTGGAAGTGTGAGAAAAAGTCAGAATTGCAAGAAAAAAGTCAGAAAATTCGGAAGTACGAGAAAAAAGAATGTTGTGTTAGTTTGTCTGTACGTGACTTGTGTGTCGATGTGTCCTGACATGATGCTGAGCAGCAGATCTGTGGGATGTTGTCAGTTTTAATATACACACGCTTTTAACAAAAACTCCGTAAAGCGGACCACCCGCAGTCCCACAGTCCGCTCACTGACCGCCTGATGAATTCTGCATCCAGAACAGTTAAGCACTTGATTTAATAACAGACCGACTGCAGCGCAGATTCTGATTCAAGATCTGAACCAGTCTGCTGGGAAATAAAATCATCTTTAACCCTGTAAACCCTATGGTAGCCCGTTTTTGCCACTGAATAAAAAAGTTAAGTGCGACTTATCTCACAATTCTGACTTTTTTTCCTGTCTCAGTATTGTAAAACATAAACTTGCAGTTGGAGAGAAAAAGTAGGAATTGTGATAACTTACAAGAGCAAGGTTAGCATTGCAAGAAAAAAGTCGGAAGTGCCAGGAAAAATTTAGAATTATGGAAAAATGCTGAATTTTGAGGAAAAAAGTCAGAAAAAAGAGAAAAGTGAAAATTTCGAGAAAAAATTAAAAAGGCAATATTGATAGAAAAAGTCACAATTGTGAGAAAAAGTCAGAATTGTGAGGAAAAAAGGTCGGAATTACGAGAAAAAGAAGTCAGAATTGAGAGGAAAATAAATTTTGAATTGCAAAAAAAAGTCAGAATTGTGAGAAAAAAGTCAGAATTGCAAAAAAAAAGGTCAGAATTATGAGAAAAAGAAGTCGGAATTGCATAAAAATGTCGGAAATGTGAGGAATTTTTTTTAGAATTGTAAAAAAAAAAAAGAAATAACGGAACTGGTAGAAAAAGAATTGTGAGAAAAAAGTCAGAATTGCAAGAATAAAAGGTTGGAATTGTGAGGAAAAAAGGTCAGAATTGTGAGGGGAAAAAAAAGTCAGAATTGCAGGAAAAGTCGGAAGTGCAAGAAAAAAGCCGGAAGTGTGAGAAAAAAGTCGGAATTGTAAGAAAAAAATCAGAATTACAAAAAGTCAGAATTGTGAGGAAAATGATCAAATTGCAAGAAAAAAAAATCGGAATTACAAGAAAAAAAACATCAGAATTGTGAGGAAAAAAGTCGGAATTGCAAGGAAAAAGGTCGGAATTATGAGGATAATTTTTTTAGAATTGCAAAAAAAAAAACGGAATTGCAAGAAAAAGTCAGAATTGTGAGAAAAAAGTCAGAATTGCAAGAGAAAAGTTGGAATTGTAAAAGTCGGAATTTTAAGAGAAAAAGTCGGAATTGGAATAAAAAAGTCGGAATTGCAAGAAAAATTTAGGAATTCTGAGGACATTTTTTTTTGAATTGCAAAAAAAAACGGAATTGCAAGAGAAAAGTTGGAATTGTAAAAGTCGGAATTTTAAGAGAAAAAGTCGGAATTGGAATAAAAAAAGTTGGAATTGCTAGAGAAAAGATGGAATTGAAAGAGAAAATGTCAGAACTGCAAGAGAAAAAGTCGGAACTGTAAAAGTCGGAATTTTAAGAGAAAAAGTCGGAATTGGAATAAAAAAGTTGGAATTGCAAGAAAAAAGTTCGGAATTGTGAGGAAAAAAAGTCAGAATTGCAGGAAAAGTCGGCAGTGCAAGAAAAAAGTCGGAATTACAAAAAAGTCAGAATCGTTTGGAAAATTATGGAATTGCAAGAAAAAAAAATCGGAATTGAAAGAGAAAGGTCAGAATCGGAATATAAAAAAATCAGAACTGCAAGAAAAAAAGGTTGGAATTGTGAGGAAAAAAGGCCGGAATTGTGAGAAAAAAAGTCAGAATTGCAGGAAAAGTCGGAAGTGCAAGAAAAAAGCTGGAAGTATGAGAAAAAAGTCGGAATTGTTGGAATTGCGAGAAAAAAAATCAGAATTACAAAAAAGTCAGAATTGTGAGGAAAATGATGGAATTGCAAGAAAAAAAATCGGAATTGCAAGAAAAAAGGTCAGAATTATGAGACAAAAGAAGTCGGAATTGCAAGAAAAATGTAGGAATTCTGAGGAAATTTTTTTTTAGAATTGCAAAAAAACGGAATTGCAAGAAAAAGTCAGAATTGTGAGAAAATATTCAGAATTGCAAGAGAAAAGTTGGAATTGAAAGAGAAAATGTAAGAATTGCAAGAGAAAAAGTCGGAATTGTAAAAGTCGTAATTTTAAGAGAAAAAGTCGGAATTGGAATAAAAAAGTTGGAAATGCAAGAAAAAAAGTTCGGAATTGTGAGGAAAAAAGTCAGAATTGCAGGAAAAGTCGGCAGTGCAAGAAAAAAGTCGGAATTACAAAAAAGTCAGAATTGTGAGAAAATATTCAGAATTGCAAGAGAAAAGTTGGAATTGAAAGAGAAAATGTAAGAATTGCAAGAGAAAAAGTCGGAATTGTAAAAGTCGTAATTTTAAGAGAAAAAGTCGGAATTGGAATAAAAAAGTTGGAAATGCAAGAAAAAAAGTTCGGAATTGTGAGGAAAAAAGTCAGAATTGCAGGAAAAGTCGGAATTGCAAGAAAAAAGTTGGAATTTCAAGGGGAAAAAAGGTCAGAATCACATGAAAAAAGTCAAAATTGTGAGATATAAATAGCAAACATTGACAAGTTTATGTCTCACAATTCTGACTTTATAACTCATGCATTCTGAGAAAAAAGTTGGTATTGCGAGTTTATATCTCTATATCGCTATTGCCAGAAAAAAAGTCAAAATTGTGAGATAAAAGGTCGTAATTACCTTTTTTTTCAGTGCCAGAAATGGGCTTATAAAAACCTGATATTTGAAATAATATATTTTTCATAGAACATAATACAGTTAACTAAAACTACAAACATACTAATTACATGAAATTAAATAAACATTACCTAAAAAAAAGCCATTTATTTTAAACATTTACTAAAATGAAAACATTATACAAGTATCTACAGTATATGCATATAAATTATATAAATTATATAAATATCAGTCATTATCTATCAGTGGTCACTCTATATCTCCAGTAATAATAAAATGAGATTGGAATTATCGAAACAAATAATGCAATGCAATCCAATGACGATTGAGAGATTAACAAATTAACGTTCCTCAAAAGATGTGAAATGTTTTGGAGGCTTGGGTTGATATTATGAATGCTTGTGAAAAGAAGTCAGAGTTTGAATGATATTGAGAGTTTAGTTTGTTGTAGTTGAGTTCTGTATGATCAGATATTTTGAGTCAGTGCCAGATGGTTCTGCCCCTGAAGCGAGCTGCGGTCAGTCGTGACGTGAAGCGGCCGCTTCTTTCTCTTTCCGTGCGTGTGGGCGTTTGTGGTCGGAGCAGCTCTTTTCTGTATCATCATCATGGTGTGTTTGTTTGTTGCGATGAGTCAGCGGCTATCATCAAGCGCGTTCGCGGCTCTGATCCAGAAATTGTTTGGGAGCGTTGAGTGGGAACCTGAGGGCGGATTCACTGCAGAAAACAACCCTGAATATCTGTGCGTGAAGGTCTGCATGCATTGATCTTCCGAGCCGCATATACTGTAGAATTACCTTTTTAAAATTCATGTTCGTGGTCTTGATGTGAATGATTCTAGGGGAAAAAATCTAATCAAATCAAAATATAACTTGCTCAACTTCTCAAACTACTTTTGTTTTTGAGGAAGTCATCAAATGCATTGGTCACTTTGCACCGTCCAATCAATATATTCAATCAATATTTTATTGTTGTCTATATAATATCATTTGTGATATAATGTTCAACACATACATGTTTTCTAATCAGCAGCATGCCGATTAACACAGATAATAATTTTTCACCATCATTTTGTAAAAACAAACAACTCTTAATATTAATGTGTCCTTTAAATTGAGTTTTATGGTTATCTAACATTAAAACATAAAATAAATAAATAAATAAGTTACATAAATTAAAAATAAAAAAATTTAAACCTATTTTATTTTAACTAGTTGACAGTTGCATGCAAAGCAGAATTTCTCATTTTCATTTTTGAAAAAAAAAAACTTAAAGTCAAAATTGTGAAAAAGTCAGAATTGCGAGAAAAAATGTCTGAATTGCAAAAAAAAAGATCGGAATTGTAAGGGGAAAAAGTCAGAATTTTGAGAAAGTCAGAATTAGGAGGGAAAAAAGTCGTAATTGCAAGAAAAATATCGGAATTGCGATAAAGAAGAATTGTGAGGGAAAAAAGTTGGAATTGCAAAAAAAGTCGGAATTGTAATAAAAAATAATTGCTATAAAAAAAGTTGGAATTGCGAGGGAAAAGTCAGAATTTTGAGAAAGTTAGAATTGTGAGAGAAAAAAGTCAGAATTGCAAGAAAAAAGTCGAAATTGCGATAAAGAAGAATTGCAAAAAAAAGTCGGAATTGCTAGAAAAATGTCGGAATTGCAAAAAAATGTTGGAATTGCGATAAAAAAGAATTGCAAGAAAAAAATCAGAATTGCAAGACAAATGTCGGAATTGCGAGAAAAAATGTCAGAATTGCGAAAAAAATTCGGAATTGCAAGGTAAAAAGTTGGAATTACAAAAAATGTCGGAATTGCAATAAAAAAGCATTGCAAGAAAAAAGTCGGAATTGCAAGAAATATGACGGAATTACGAGAAAAAATGTCAGAATTGCGAGAAAAATGTTGGAATTGCAAGGAAAAAAGTCAGAATTGTGAGAAAGTCAGAATTATGAGGAAAAATTTTCGAAATTACGAGAATAAATGTCAGAATTGCAATAAAAAAGTCTGAATAAAAAGTCAGTTACTTAAATTAAAAATGTTAAACCTATTTTATTTCAACTAGTTGCCAGTTGCATACAAAGCAGAATTTCTCATTTTTATTTTTGAAAAAAACTAAACTTAAATCAAACAAACTAAAATATAAATGACAAAAACACACAACAAAATTAATCTAAAATTAGAAATAAACAAAATATATTGTAATGAAAAATATATATTAAAAATGAATATATAATAAATTATATATATTCATAAATATGAATAATTAATATATTACATGTATATGTATCAGTGAAATCAGTCATATTTTATTATTATTTTACACTGAATATCCTGTTTTTGTTGCTTTCTTATCACATTTTTATTCTTGGAAATATGTCAGAGTGTGTATTTATGTCAGAATTCATAATAATAATTTATGTTTGAAGCTTAAATGAACCGGACTGCATAAGGTCACTGATAAATACACCTAAGTTTTACTCCTCAGATCAGGTAGAAACATCCTTGAAGTAACTGCATATGTAATTTTTCTAGTGCATCACAAATGCATTTTCTAAAGGCCAAACGCTGTGCTGTTTTCATAGTGATTCAGTGCAGACGCATTCACGGTGAATAACAGATCTGCTGTAATGAAGAAACGCTGAGACTGCCGTAAGAGCCTCGCACTACAAACGCTGCTTTGAACAGGAGAGAGAGAGATGCGTAATTGGTCAACACATCAGAAATCGCCTAAAAGCCTCCGTTTTATTTCATTGGGGCCGTCTCATTTTCCAGAACTGATTGCTTTTGTATTCCATTATCTAAAACAAAACCGGGACGAGATATGGCTGAATGCAAATGTGACGCCTATTTGTGTCAAAACGGAGAGGTCCGTCCTCGTCAAAGAGTTTAATTTCAGGTTTAAAATGTAAATGTGGCCTACATCTGTTTGAATAGATTTGTGTTCATTTATTAGCACAGAAAGGACTGGAATAAAGCGCACTGCTTTATTTGCTTTCACTTTAAATCATCATCTACCATTCATATTTGGTTTGCTTTCAACTGAGATGCAAAGTTTATGCTCAGGAATACTTAGTTTGTGACTAACCATTGGTTGCACCATTTATTCTCAATGCAAAATAACATAAACACTACTTAAATTATTATTTGCTTATACTATAACTTTATTGATGCAATAATCAGCCTTCAAATAAATAAATAATGACATTTTCCACTGAATGAACATTTTAGTTAAAATTTTGTATATTGATATTTTGTTTACATTTTACTTTTAGCAAAAGATTGGCAAAAACACAACAAAATTAGACATTCTTAGTTTTTGAATGTCTTCATAAATTTGTATTTCAGGTTTATTTATTTTACTATGTCAAGTTGAAATAAAGTAAATTTTAAGAATATAAAAAATTAAATTTTAACAGTTTTATTTTTGCTTAACTAATAAAATCTGTAAAATAATGTTTTTTTTAATTAAAAATGTATTTTAAATTTTATTTAAGTTAAAGTTTAATTCATATATATATATACAAAAATAAAAACTACTAAATATTCATTTTAAAATTAACATATTAATATTAAAATGTAAATTATATTAATAATAAAACTAGAATATTTTACTGGTACTGAAATAGTGAATTAAAAATATTTTAAATGATTTTGTTTTTAGTTAAAGAATCCAGTTTTAGTTATTTTACTATGTCAAGTTTAAACTAAATGAAATGAGTGATGTTGACAACTAGCTGCAATAAAGTAAATTTAATTATTTAAAAAAATATTTTATTTTATTTAAAGTAACCATTTTTAATGGTTTTATTTTTAGTTAACTATAATGAAAAAATGTTTTTGGTTGTTAGGTTTTTTTTAATTAAAATTTATAAGTATTTTATATTTTTTTTCAGTTAAAGTTTAATTCAGGTTTATTATATTATCAGGGTTATTATAGTTACCTAAAACTGAAACTATAAAAAAATAATTTTTGTTACTTAAAATAAAATACACATTAACTAAAATAAAATATTAGACTAAACTAAATAAAAATTATTTATGAACATACATAAAATAAAAACTACTAAATATGAATTTATATAAATATTTATATAAATAATAAAATGAATAACTGTTGAAATAACTGTTACTAGCCAAAAAATATTTTTAAATGTGTTTATTTTTATTTAAAGATTTAGTCATGTTGTTGTGTTTTTTATTTTTTTTATGTTTAAATAGTTTAAACTAAATGAAAATAAGTAATATTGACAACTAGCTGCAATAAAGTAAATTTAAGGATTTTAAAAATATTTCATTTTGTTTAAATAACATTTTTATTTTTTAAGTTTTATTTTTACCTTTACTTAACTATAATAATCCTGGCCAAAAAACAATGTGAAACAATGTTTTTTTTTTTTTTGTTACTATAGTTAACTAAAACTCAAACTATTAAAAAAAGACATTTTTGTAAATACACATTAACTAAAATAAAAGATTAAACTAAACCTAAAAATTATTAAAAAATTATATATACGTACATAAAATAAATATTACTTTTTAAAATGAATATATAAATATTAATAATAAAATTAGAATATTTTACTGATGTTAAAATAACTTTCTTACAAGCAAAAAAATTAAAATAAAACATTGAAATGGTTTTATTTTTAGTTACATATGGGACATGTGACAAGTATATAATGCAATAAGTATATAATTATAACTGGTAAATGGAAATTTATATTTCAGTTTTGCATTTATATTTCAGTTTTGAAAACCAGGATCTAGTGAACTTGCATTGCTCAACATACACATGAGGAAATGCATTTTCCATGGAGCCACAAGCAGCACAAGTGCTCTTTGCTTCGGTATTGAGCACATATTCATAACTAGCTGCTTTCAAATGTTACAGTACACTGATCATTGCTTTTGTGCAGTTAGAAAATGAAGCAGGTCTGTGTAAAGAATATTAATCCATCACTAATTAGGGCCTGCAGTACTGTATTATATTGGCCATAAAGAGCCGGTCGTGATTCATCAGACCTGTATGACGTCCTGTAGTTCCTGTGCATTGTTCAGCAGCTCTTTATTGTCTAACGGCACGTCATTGTGCAGTAAAACACCGTCAGAGACTCACGTCTGCAGAAAGAAAAACTCAATTAATCAAACGGAAATACTGTGGATCAGAACTGACATGTGAAATAGCAGTCAGAAAAGTCATTTTTTAAGTGGAACAGTTGATTGAAACTTTAGACTAAATCTAAAAAACACCTAAAAGAAAAAGTTTTACCACTTGAAATTGAAAGTTGGCATGATTCATGTATTTGAATGTGACAAGAGAAGAGAACATGAATACGAATAAGAAAAAAAAAACATAGCACTGGATGTACACCACTGTTCAAAAGTCTATTATGCTCTGCTTAAGGCTGAATTTATTTCATTACAAATCCAGTAAAAAAAAAAAAAAGCAATATTCTGAAATATTATTACAAATTAAAAGAACTGTTTTTCGTTTGTTTGTTAAATGTAATTTATTGATGTGATAAAGCTGATTTTTTTTTTATTATTTGATCAAAATAAGAGGGATCCTACAAAATGCATGTTGTTTTATTATTTAGTGCTGACCTGAATAAGATATTTCACATAAAAGACGTTTACATATAGTCCACAAGAGAAAATAATAGTTGAATTTATAAAATGACCCTGTTTTAAAAGTTACCTGAATGATCCACAGCTGTGTTTAGTGTTTAGTGATAGTTGTTCATGAGTCCCTTGTTTGTCCTGAACAGTTAAACTGTCTGCTGTTCTTCAGAAAAATCCTTCAGGTCCCACAGATTCTTTTCAGCATTTTTATGTATTTGAACTCTTTCCAACAATGGCTGTATGACTTTGAGATCCATCTTTTCACACTGAGGACAACTGAGGGACTCATATTCAACTATTACAGAAGGTTCAAACACTCACTGATGCTCCAGAAGAAAAAAATGCATTAAAACCAGCATGAGCTGGGGAGTGAAAACTTTTTGAATGTGAAGATCAGGGTAAAATTAACTTATTTTTTCTTCTGAGAAGCTTGTAAGTTTCTTCTGTTGCTTCTGAAGAACAGTACTAAATAAAAATAAAAATATATTGAAAATTGACTCTCAATTCTGTTCAGAGGCTCTTAATGCATGGTTTTTCATTCTGGAGCATCAGTGAGTGTTTAAACCTTCTGTAATAGTTGCATATGAGTTCCTCAGTTGGTTAAACTGTATCTCACAATTCTGCATTTTTATCTGGCGGTTCTGTTTAAATCTCACCATTCTGCATTATATCTTGCAATTCTGCATTTACATCACAATTCTGCATTTATATCTCACTTTCCTTCATTATATCTTGCAATTCTGTGGTTTTATCTGGCAATTCTGCATTTATATCTCACTTTTCTGCATTATATGTTGCAATTCTGTGATTATACCTCATAATTCTGCATTACATCTTGCAATCCTGTTTATATTTCACAATTCCGCATTTTTATCATGCAATTCTGCTTTCATATGTCGCACTTCAGAATTTTATTTTTTTTATTTTATCTGTTTAAATCTCACCATTTTGCATTACATCTTGCAATCTTGTTTATATCGAACAATTTTGCATATTTATCTTGCAATTCTGTTTATATCTCACCATTCTCCAATTCTGCATTTTTATCTTGCAATTCTGTGGTTTTATCTCACCATTCTGCATTTTTATCCTGCAATTCTGCTTTTATTTTCTCGCAATTCGGCATTTTTCTCTTGCAATTCTGCTTTTATCTTGCAATTCTGCATTTATATCTCACTTTTCTGCATTATATCTTGCAATTCTGCATTTGTATCTTGCAATTTCTGCGATTATACCTCATAATTCTGTATGACATCTTGCATTCCTGTCTATATTTTGCAATTCCGTGTTTTTTTTTTATCATGCAATTCTGCTTTTATATCTCGCAATTCTGATTTTTTTTTATCTCGCAATTCTGATTTTTTTTATCTGGCAATTCCACATTTTTATCTCGCAATTCTGATTTTTTTATCATGCAATTATTCATTTTTATTTTGCAATTCTGCATTTATATCATAGTTCTGTATTTATATCTCACTTTTCTGCATTATATCTGTGATTTTACGTCAATTCTGCAATTATACTTTATAATTCTGCATTACATCTCACAATCCTGTTTATATTTCGCAATTCTATTCCATTTTTATCCTGCAATTCTGCTTTTATATCTCGCAATTCTGCATTTTTATCTTGCAATCCTGTCTATATTTTGCAATTCCGTGTTTTTTTTATCATGCAATTCTGCTTTTATATCTCGCAATTCTGCATTTTTATCTTGCAATTCTGTGGTTTTATCTCACCATTCTGCATTTTTATCCTGCAATTCTGCTTTTATTTTCTCGCAATTCGGCATTTTTCTCTTGCAATTCTGCTTTTATCTTGCAATTCTGCATTTATATCTCACTTTTCTGCATTATATCTTGCAATTCTGCATTTGTATCTTGCAATTTCTGCGATTATACCTCATAATTCTGTATGACATCTTGCATTCCTGTCTATATTTTGCAATTCCGTGTTTTTTTTTTATCATGCAATTCTGCTTTTATATCTCGCAATTCTGATTTTTTTTATCTCGCAATTCTGATTTTTTTTATCTGGCAATTCCACATTTTTATCTCGCAATTCTGATTTTTTTATCATGCAATTATTCATTTTTATTTTGCAATTCTGCATTTATATCATAGTTCTGTATTTATATCTCACTTTTCTGCATTATATCTGTGATTTTACGTCAATTCTGCAATTATACTTTATAATTCTGCATTACATCTCACAATCCTGTTTATATTTCGCAATTCTATTCCATTTTTATCCTGCAATTCTGCTTTTATATCTCGCAATTCTGCATTTTTATCTTGCAATCCTGTCTATATTTTGCAATTCCGTGTTTTTTTTATCATGCAATTCTGCTTTTATATCTCGCAATTCTGCATTTTTATCTTGCAATTCTGTGGTTTTATCTCACCATTCTGCATTTTTATCCTGCAATTCTGCTTTTATTTTCTCGCAATTCCGTATTTTTATCTTGCAATTCTGCATTTATATCTCACTTTTCTGCATTATATCTTGCAATTCTGCATTTGTATCTTGCAATTTCTGCGATTATACCTCATAATTCTGTATGACATCTTGCAATCCTGTCTATATTTTGCAATTCCGTGTTTTTTTTATCATGCAATTCTGCTTTTATATCTCGCAATTCTGCATTTTTATCTTGCAATTCTGTGGTTTTATCTCACCATTCTGCATTTTTATCCTGCAATTCTGCTTTTATTTTCTCGCAATTCCGTATTTTTATCTTGCAATTCTGCATTTATATCTCACTTTTCTGCATTATATCTTGCAATTCTGCATTTGTATCTTGCAATTTCTGCGATTATACCTCATAATTCTGTATGACATCTTGCAATCCTGTCTATATTTTGCAATTCCGTGTTTTTTTTATCATGCAATTCTGCTTTTATATCTCGCAATTCTGATTTTTTTTATCTCGCAATTCCACATTTTTATCTCGCAATTCCGCGTTTTTATCTTGCAATTCTGCATTTTTATCTCGCAATTCTGATTTTTTTTTTATCTCGCAATTCCACATTTTTATCTCGCAATTCTGATTTTTTTTATCATGCAATTATTCATTTTTATTTTGCAATTCTGCATTTATATCATAGTTCTGTATTTATATCTCACTTTTCTGCATTATATCTGTGATTTTATGTCAATTCTGCAATTATACTTTATAATTCTGCATTACATCTCACAATCCTGTTTATATTTCGCAATTCTATTCAATTTTTATCCTGCAATTCTGCTTTTATATCTCGCAATTCGGCATTTTGGTTTTTCATTCTGGAGCATCAGTGAGTGTTTAAACCTTCTGTAATTCTGTGGTTTTTATCTTGCAATTCTGCATTTATATATCACCATTTTGCATCGCATCTTGCATTCTTGTGTATATCTTGTAATTCTGTATTTATATCTCACAATTCTGCATTACATTTTGCAGTCTTTTTATATCTCGCAATTCTGCATTTTTATCTTGCAGTTCTAATATATCTCACAATTCTGAGTTTTTTTTCCTCAGAACTGCAAGACAAAAGTTTGAAAAAGAGAGAAGCTTCTATTAAATCCTTTAATTTATTTAAACAAAAAGACCATTACAACCAGGCTCTTTTAAATAAAATTTAAATAACTGGTCATCCCCAGTGTCCAACACATGGCTAAGCCTTATCTGGTGTTGTACTGAAGTATCCCGTCCCATGGAGAACATGTTGGCGAAAGGCGTTGCTGCTGTTGTTGTGATGTGGGACTCGTGTGCCGGCGATGCCCCGAGGACCAGCATCGTGTGACATCCATTTACACACTCCATCTCCTCCAGAGGACATTATCTGAGCCGACAGCAGTCGATTTCATAGGCGGCTCCAGCTTCAGGATTGAATAAACACCAGAGATGGGTTGAGAACGGGTCGGGACCCGTGATGTCAGGAGGCCAAGCTAATGCAAACCTGCCCGCTTTCTATATCTGGCAACGCTGTGGAAACTCAGCCGCCGCGGGAGCTTCTCACGGACTCGCGCTCGCACCGTGGGATTCGCCTAATATTCATTAGAAAGATTAATTTCTCTGCACGTAACAGGTGCGATTGCTAACGTTAATTGTTTTGGCAGCGTCGCAGCCTCATAATGGATCAATATTTGTCATTGGGCTGGACTCCAGCGCGGAGATTACAAGCGTCAGCGCTGGGAGAATTACAGGCTCTGAGGAACCACTAACACATTGAAAATGATTGTTAATACGCTGCATGAGCGGCTGCCGTCCAACAGCCTGTGGCCCAATGATGTCTGTGTGAACAAACCTGAATTACTGAACGGGAACAAACATCCGCCACAGTTCTGTCCGTCGCCAAAACCGTTGCTGAGACGTTCTTACTGTATAAAATGATACTGGTCTCATTTTTTTTATGTATATTTCTGCATTACATCAACCATTAGCTCTCTAGATGCATGTAAAAATGCGATTAATGGATCTACACTGCAGTTCATAATTTTTTTTATGTCTGTTAAAGAAGTCTTTTCTGCTCACCAAGGCTGTGATTAAAGATGCAGAATAAACTGAAAAAATGTTAGATATTATTACAATTTTAAACGACTGTTTTCTGTGTAGTTATATGTTATGGTTTAATTTATTTCTGTGATCAAATCTGAATTTTAAGCATTATTACTTCAGTCTTCAATGTCACATGATTCTTCAGAAATCATTCTAATAAGCTGATTATCTGCTTTAAAAACATTTCAGATTATTATCAATGTTAAAAACATTTGTGCTTGTTCATATTTTTGAGGAAACCTTGTTTTTTCAGGATTTTTTGATAAAGACTAAATGTTCAAAAGTTTTTTTTATGTCTGCGCAGGAAGTCTCTTCTGCTCACCAAGGCTGCATTTTTTTTAATGCAGTAAAAACTGAATTTTTAAAAAATATTATTACAATTTTAACTGACTGTTTTCTATGTGGTTATATGTTAAAGTGTTATTTAAATATATTTTTGTCATTTTAATTTGCACATTGTAATTTTATTAAAATAGATAAAGCCTTGATGAGTATAAGAAAGCTCTTTTTTTGCTGTATGGGTTTGAAAAAACAGTAGATTTCTCACTGAGATTCAAAAAATTATTTGTGTCCGTGTGTTTGAGAAGTTTGGATGACGCAAACAGAGAACATTTTACACCATCAATTTGCCACAATAGGGATAAAATCGCTTCTCGGCGTCTCACCTGGGACCCAACAAGGTTTGAGCGCCTCAGTTTAAACACAAGCCATTTCACTCATTCACTTACTGACTGAATTTGCATGTTTTTTTCCCTCATGGAGACTGTGTAATTCCTCAAATTAGAACCTCTTTGCTATTCATGAATTTCCACAGCAGAGTTTAGCTGCGTTTAGAAGGCAAACGCACATGCTTTACATGCTTTGCCTCATTTAAAATGATTCAGAAATGCAAAACTATTGCTAATTGCTAGATAATTATTATGCATGCAGTGTTTATGAGTTAAAATTAACCGAGCGGCTACATCGAATATTTGTAGTTTTAAAAATTCATGTTACACCTCGGGACTATTTCAAGCGCATTTGTGAGAGAACAGAAAGTTCAATAAAATGATGAAAATGAATAAGTTACATGATCTAAAATATGCATTTTTCTTTGCAAACACACTGTACAAAAGTTTGGTGTCAGGAAGAATACTTTTGTTCAGCAAGGAGGCATTAAATTGATTGAAAGTGACTTGAAAATGTTTCCTAAGCAGCAAATCAGCATTTTAGAATGATTTCTGAAGGATAATATGACACTGAAGACTGTAGTAATGATGTTGAAAATGCATCTTTGGTCACAAAAATAAATTATATTTTACAATATATTATAATAGAAATTAGTTATTTTAAATTTTAAAATATTAAACAATTTTTACTGTATTTTTGATTAAAGTGAGCAGAAGAGGCCAAGCAGCTATATTGAATATTTGTAGTTTTAAAAATTCATGTTACACCTCGGGACTATTTCAAGCAAACTTGTGAGGGAACAGAAAGTTCAATAAAATGATGAAAATGAATAAGTTACATGTTCTAAAATATGGATTTTTCTTTGCAAGTACACTGCACAAAAGTATGGTGTCAGGAAGAGTTTTCTTATCAGGAAATTAATACTTTTGTTGAGCAAGGATGCATTAAAATGATTGAAAGGGA
This sequence comes from Garra rufa, assembly GCF_049309525.1. NCBI lineage: Eukaryota > Metazoa > Chordata > Actinopteri > Cypriniformes > Cyprinidae > Garra > Garra rufa. The sequence goes on along the minus strand of NC_133381.1, from coordinate 3,997,649 downwards.
CTTATTCAGCATATTAGAATGATAGGACAATGTGACACTGAAAACTGTAGTAATGATGTTGAAAATGCATCTTTGGTTACAAAAATAAATGATATTTTACAATATATTATAAATCAAAAATTAGGTATTTTAAATTTAAAAAATATTTAACAATTTTTACTGTATTTTTAATTTTTTTTAATGCAATCCTGGTGAGCAGAAGAGACTTCTTAACTCAAAAACCCTTCCTAATACACATACACAAGCTTCATGTCATGTATAGAAGGCAAACACACATGCTTTACATGCTTTGTCTCATTTAAAATGATTCAGAAATGCAAATCTATTGCTAGATAATTATTATGCATGCAGTGTTTATGAGTTAAAATTAACCAAGCGGCTATATCGAATATTTGTAGTTTTAAAAATTCATGTTACACCTCGGGACTATTTATAGTGAACTTGTGAGGGAACAGAAAGTTCAATAAAATGATGAAAATGAATAAGTTACAGGATCTAAAATATGCATTTTTCTTTGCAAATACACTGTACAAACGTTTAGTGTCAGGAAGAGTTTTCTTCTCAGGAAATTAATACTTTTGTTGAGCAAGGATGCATTAAATTGATTGCCAGTCAACATATTAGATGATTTCTGATTTCATGATTTCTGAAGGATAATGTGACACTGAAGCCTATAGTAATGATGTTGAAAATGCATCTTTGGTAACAGAAATAAATTATATTTTACAATATATTATAATAGAAATTTGTTATTTTAAATTGCAAAAATATTTCAGAATTTCTACTGTATTTTTGATTAAATAAATGCAATCCTAGTGAGCAAAAGAGACTTATTAACAAAAAAAACCATCCAGCATCATGTCATGTATGTACCATCATCAGGTTGTTTCCTCCACGCCTCCAGGTCCATTGATGGGACGTTCCCGCAGAACACAATGTCCTCTGGGTAAGATCCCATTCTGAACGGATCAAGAGGAACCTCTGTCACGCCGCTGTTGTCACAGATGACACGAGACAGAGAGTGTTTTTGTAGTTCCTCTCTTTGTTTTGGGGTAAACACATCGGGATGTTCCCACCAGAATCTGAAACGTCAAAAATATCAGCAGTTTGATTGATGTAATGACTTATTCTTGACATTTTGACATGAACTCAGACTAAGTTTAAGTAATCATTTGACAAAAAACACCCTCTCAACCAAAGTAAAATAAAACCGCAATGCAAAATGATTTTCTTGCTTAGTACTTGTCTTGTTTTCCCAGTGCAAATATCTAAACATTGAAAGCAAAATTATATGAAAACTTGTCTTTTGAAAAATTGATCAAAATTAAGTTGAGTTTGAAATGATTCATGAGTCTTTTAGACCGATTCACTCAAAAGAATCAGTTCATTAGAGCCACACTAACCGGACTATTATCTACAACTCTTATGAACTGATTCATAAAAAGAATCGATTGCACTAATTGAACTACAACTATAGCTTATGAACTAATTCTTTTGAGGAAATCAATCAAAAAGACTTTTACAGTCATTTTTCTTAAAAAAAAAAACTACTTTTTTGTGACTTGATATTTATTATTTTTGATTAAAGAACCATTTATCAAAACTCTGATCTGAATGAGCTTCACTGCAAAAAAAAATTGCTTTTCTTACTTATATTTTTGTCTTGTTTCCAGCCAAAATATCTAAAAAATCTTAAGAAGGATTTTCAAGACAAGTCAAAATTGTTGTCTTGTTTTCAGAAAAAAACAAGTCAAAATTAAGTGTGTTTTTGCTTGAAACAAGCTAAATAATCTGCCAATGGGGTAAGAAAAATAATCTTGTTTTCTGTTTGAAATAAGATATTTTTTCTTACCCCATTGGCAGATTTAGCATGTTCTAAGCAAAAAATCACTTAATTTTGGCTTGTTTTTTTCTGAAAACAAGAAATAATTTTTACTCGTCTAGAAAATCCATCTTGATTTAAGAATTGTCAGATATTTTGGCTGGAAACAAAATAAAAAAATCTAAGTAAGAAAATCATTTTTTGCAGCAAACCAGATTTTGAAATTGACTTGTGAGTCTTTTTGACAAATTCTCTCAAAATATCCGGTTCATGAGAGTCACACAAACAAGACTTAATATCTGTCATTTTGCATCTTAAGTAAATGTATCTTGATTTAATAAAACTGGAAAACAGGACTAAAATACTGAGTAAGAACATCAATTTTTGCAGTGTAAAGGTTAAGAAGAACATGACATTTTTAGCAGAAATGAAATCTTGTTTTAGTGACATAAAACCTGTGTAATGTGCGCAGGTCAGAGCAGAGCTGCAGGACTGTTTGACTGTATCTGAGCAGCGTTTCTGCTGTCACTGCAGACTGATTCAGACCTTGTTTAACACTGCATCAGCGAGCGCACCTGTCACCTTCTCTTAGCATCTTCATCTGTTTCCCGATCAAGCATGCGAACAGCGGGCCGGTCCTGGCGCCAGACGCCGGCCGCTCCAGCAGGCCTCCCAGCCACACGTCTATGTTGTTGGGATGGCCGTACACATCCATTATTTTCTCCACTAAAGCAGCATTGCCGACCACCTCGACGAGATCCGATCCGGTTTCGACTCTGTCAAATCTACAGAAAGCCCTCCAGTCATTGTAACCTGGAATAGAGCAGCCACTCAGAGTGAGCTTTTAGGGTCATGCATTTATTAAATACTAAATAATAGTAACCATGAAGAATTAAACTCTGGTTCTGATTTAAATTCTCTAGAAATTGCATGAAAAATTATTTTAGTTTATAAGAGCTGCAATTGTAGTTCAATTAGTGCGACTCTTGTGAACTGATTCTTTAGAGTGAATCGGTCAAAAAGACTCATGAATCAATTTCAAACTATTGAGTTATTGGTTTGATTATAGAGCTTATTAGGATCTGAGTTTTGTTATCATAAATGGTTCTTTAAAAAACAGTAAACATTAGGATAAGTTTCATATAAGATATTATTAAGTAATATTATATTGTTAAATATTATCAAAGGGCTCAGGTCTATTAAATAATATTAACAGATGCAACTTTTAAAAATGTATTTGTAATTTTTTTTTCTTTTTTGCAATTTAGTATTTTCTCTCTTTTTTTACATTTGTTTTATACATTATTTAAGTTTTAGTTATTTTAGTACATCAAGATAAACTAAATGAAAATGAGAAATGTTGAAGCAGCTGAAGTAAATTTTTATTTTTTAATTATAATTTTATTTAAAATCTTACTTTTTTGCAATTTTGTCATTTTTATTCGTTTTTTAATTTATTAATATTTTGAATCAGCTTTTTATATATTTTTTTATTTGAATAATTTATTTTTGTTTATTTTCAGTTTTAATTTTATTTTATTTGTATTTTTTGCAATTTTGTGTTTTGTCATTTTTATTTTTTTTATGTATTTTTTAAATACATTTTTATTTCAGCTTTGGTTTTAGTTATTTTCAAATAAGATCAACTAAATGAAAATGAGAAATGTTGCTTTGGACAGCAGCTGAAGTAAATTTTTATTTTTATTTTTTAATTATAATTTTATTTAAAATCATATTTAGTCCTTTTTTTCCAATTTTGTGTTTTGTCATTTTTATTATTTTTATTTATTTATTAATATTTGGAATCAGTTTTTATATATTTTTTATTTGAATAATTTATATAATTTATTTATTTTTATTCATTTTCAGTTTTAATTTAATTTTATTTGTATTTTTTTGCAATTTTGTCATTTTTATTTTTTACGTATTTTTTAAATACATTTTTATTTCAGTTTTGGTTTTAGTTATTTTAGAACATCAAGATAAGCTAAATGAATGCCTTGGAAAGCAGCTGAAGTAATTTTTTTCTGTTTTAATTAAATAAATATATTTATTAAATAAAGTTGGTAAAAAAATCTTAGTTTTTTTGCGATTTTGTGTTTTGTCATTTTTATTAGTGTTTTTTAGTTATTATTAATTTTTTTTTTTTTTTTAACGTATTTTTTTATACATTTTTATTTCAGTTTTAGTTATTTTACTACATCAAGATAAACTAAATGAAAATGAGAAATGTTGCCTTGCAAAACAGATGAAGTAAATTTTAATTATTTTTTCTTTTCTTTTAGTTAAAGTATATTTTGTTTCAAGTACATCATTAAAAATTGGTATACAGTTATTAAAAAAAAAAAAAAAAGAAATCAGATCAATGTTATTTTGGTATCACTGGGATACTATTATATTTTTTATTAATGTTTTGAATCCGTTTTTATTTATTTGTAAATAAATTTTCATTTGAAATTATTATTATTACTATTATTTTTAAATAAAGTTCTTAAATTAAAATGAAAAAGTTGCCTTGAATACTAGCTAAAATAAAATTAATTTTAGGGTTTATATATATATATATACACTCTAAAAAGTGCTGGGTTATTTTTGTAAACACATTGCTGGGTTAATTGTGCTGGGTCAAAATTCTGGGTTGTTTGAGGCACTGTAAACACACAGTTGGGTTGATCATGCTGGGTCTTTCACTATGAACACCTGGGTTGGGTTATTTTGACCCAACCGGTTTGTTTATTTTTTTCACTTCATCGAACATTCTGGATTCTACACTCGTCTCCTCGCCAGGCAGTCACGCACCTCGCAGCAAGCAGGATTATAAGGTAAATTAATAATATGATTATATAATTATTTACCTTTATTTTTAATAAGTTGTGTTTTAGAGCACACTGGTTTCACTGTTTAATGCAATATTTGATATGTCGCTGTGCGGGGTTGGCGTTTTATTCCGTGAATGACGAACGTTGTAACTTAAGCAGCCTAGCGATGTACTTTTTTGCCTCAACAATCGCTTTATTGTTATATAAAGTGTGTGTGTGTGTGTGTGTGTGTGTGTGTGTGTGTGTGTGTGTGTGTGTGTGTGTGTGGTGTTATTTGTATAACTTACAGTATACATATGGCCTTTATTTTAACGCTTATGGAAAGAGTAGGTCAGAAATACGGGGGTAAGTTCCTTTACTGTCTGCATACTGTATGGCTTTGTAATGTTTTGTCAAAATTAGATAATTTCATACAAAAATTGATCTTTTAAGGGCATATTTTCTCAAGTAAATGTCTGCGACGTGCCGAAATGTTTTATGTTGAGCATTTTCGCGCTTTTTTCCTTGAGGTAACTTATCTGCATTAGCTAAAACGCTATGTCCCTTACTTTAATAATGTTAAACACAATATGACAGGTATGTACTATTGTTTATTACTTAAATGTAATGTTGTCTTAGCTACAGTATGTTATGTTAGACTTAATCTCTCGTGGTGTATGTGGCCGTTCACATGTCGCGTTTTTTGCGCACTGAAGTTCGTTATTTAAAATGTAGATGCCAATATACGCTCATAATGGAAGCTCGTTTTTTCCAGGCGCGGGACATGGTTGCTTAGTAACGGCAGACGCCATGGGAGAGCTGCGTTTTGTTAAGAATGAGAAAGCGACGCGTCTTGCGTTTTCACGCGTTTTTAGGCGCGGCATGTGAACGGCCCCTTACTCTTCCTCAATTTAGTGAATGCCTGTGTTGCATTACAAACTAGGAGACCAGTATAAACCTTACATTTATTGAACCACATTTCTTTTTCAGATTTTATCAGATTTCACAAGACTTTAGGAAGCTATATCCAGAGGCAGACTTTTTGAAGACTGGGACATTCCTGGGTGACATGACTTAAGGTAAGCTTTTTCTTATAATATGTCAATCTATAAAAACAATATGCAACTGTATTTGACACACATCAACTGGTAAATACAATGGTACAGTAACACTTAACTAGTTGCTTATTAGCTTGTATATTGGCTGTTAATTAGTACTTATGAAGCACAAACTGATGCCTTATTCTGCATGAGCATATTCTACATCCCTGAATCAGACCCCATACCTAAACTTAACCTGCAGTAGTTGAATGAGGGTGGGAATTAATTTGCATTATTTAAAGGAATGAAGAAATCTTCATATGAAAGTGTTTCAGTTTGTTGTTTTGATTATAAAATATGTTTCACAGTTTGCATATTATTCCTATGGTTTAGATGCTAAAGGGGAAAGTGCTTTCAAAGTCCTGCCCACTCTGGATAAAAGGTCTTCAGACCCACAACCACGGAATCCCGGAGGCCATTCATTGACGTACAACCTGTAAGTTTTGTTTTACGTTTTCTGCTCTAATAAGGGTGTATATATATATATAAACACAGTGGTGGCCAAAATTATTATAACAGTTGTATTTTCACCAGCTAAAAAATGATTTTAAGTCAGTGTTTGTTATCTTTTGCTGTAGTGTGTCAGTAAGAAATATCAGTTTACATTTCCAAACATTCATTTTGCCTTTAATTGTGATAATCCAGTGAGATTTTTGTTTGCACAACAGCCAATCCTCCAGACAGAGATCTGATCTCATCATCATCCAGTCTGTCTGGAATGACATGAAGAAACAGAATAAACTGAGACTAAATCCAGAAGAACTGTGACAACGTCCCCAAGATGCTTCAAGAGACCTACCTGCAAAGCTACCTGAAAAACTATGTGCAAGTGCACCTAGTGTAGGGCAAAAGCTGCTTTAAACGCAAAAGGATGGTCAAACCAAATGTTGATTTAATTTAGTTAATCAAGGTTAATTGATTAAGAACATTTATTTATGACATTATTTTTGACAGCATCATTTTATGACATTTTTAGACAAGTGCTTAAAACTTTTAACAGTACTGTAGCTTTGCAGGCAGGTCTCTTGGAGCATCTTGGAGATGGTGTCACAGTTCTTCTGGATCATGATGAGATCAGATCTCTGTGTGGAGCACTGGCTGTTTTGCAAACAAAAATGTCACTGGATTATCACAATTAATGGCAAAATGAATGGAACTGTAAACCGATATTTCCTACTGACACACTACAGCAAAAGAAAAATCACTGACTTAAAACCTTATTTAGCTGGTGAAAATACTAGTGTTCTAATAATTTTGACCACAACTGTATGAAAAGTTGAGAAGCAAAATGAGCATTTATTTCATGCCTCTGTGTTTATGTTCATAAAATACACTTAACTTAAAATGTTAGTTATGTTGCAAGACTAAATGCCGTATAATTAACAGGTGGGGACCAACATGGTGGATTTGTGCCTTGGGGATGAGACAACAACATTTCTAGACCTTCGCCATTGTTCCAGGCCATGCCATTGAAGCGGACTTGTTGCCTGGGAATTTCTCCAGCTTGCAGTATATCATATTGATGGGCATAAGTCTTCATGTGTGAAGTTTTTGAGGGCAAATTTTTTTTTTTTTTTGGCCACTTGTAACATGTTTTAAATTGTAAGTATTGTCTGGTGGACTCTTTGTTTGGCTTAGTTTTAATGGCACAATGTTTGGAATGATTCTAATGTGGTAATAATTAATTTTTGAGTGTTCTGCTGCTGCAATGTTGACACAAAGAATAGGAATATATTGTGCCTTCTTTACAGTTTTGTGTTTAAAAGAAACTGGTCTACTAAAACCGTTATTTGTGTCTGTAAGGGTTGGACAAAATGTGAGACAACTGCACCTATTTGAAAACTGTATTAAAAAGAAATATGAAAACTCATTAAATTGACATTTACAGATTCATTTTTTTGTGTTGTGTAACTGTATTACAGAAAAACAATAATAATTTTACATTCTTTTGTGATTTATATATTATTATTGGTAAATATAAAGGTAGCAAGGCAATTAGACAACAAATAACCCAATATTTTGGTAGTTTTTAACCAAGCAACACAGTTAATCTGACCCACTGGTTGGGTCAAATAAACAACCCAGCATTTTGGGTCAAATGATTTAACCCAGCACTTGGGTCAAAACAACCCAACGCGTGTTCTGTCCCATAGTTACCCAGCAGCTGGGTTATGGTTGGGTTATTTTTTAACCCAGCACTTTTTAGAGTGTATGTGACCCTGGACCACAAAACCAGTCTTAAGTCGCTGGGGTATATTTGTAGCAATAGCCAAAAATACATAGTATGGGTCAAAATTATTGATTTTTCTTTTATGCCAAAAATCATTAGGAAATTAAGTAAAGATTCATGTTCCATGAAGATTTTTTGTAAAATTCCTACTATAAACATATCAAAATGTAATTTTTGATTAGTAATATGCATTGTTAAGAGCTCAATTTGGAGAACTTTAAAGGTGATTTTCTCAGTATTTTGATTTTTTTTTGCACCCTCAGATTCCAGATCTTCAAATAGTTGTATCTCGGCCAAATATCATCCTATCCTAACAAACCATATATCAATAGAAAGCTTATTTATTGAGCTTTCATATGATGTATACATCTCAGTTTTGTAAAATTTAACCTTATGACTGGTTTTGTGGTCCAGGGTCACATATATATATATATATATATATATATATATATATATATATATATATATATATACAGGTTTTTTTTATGGCTTAGTTCAACAATGATGACCTGGTAGTCCGTGATCTCGTCCGCGCTGCAGGTTCAGAGCAGCCAGATCCAAAGTCTGTGGGACGTTGAGAACCACCAGTCTTTCTGTCAGTTCTTCTGTCATGAGATGTTCCTGGTTCTGCAAGGCAGCCGGTCGACCCAGAAGACCCCGAAGGACTGGATCCAGCCCACCTGTAGACCACAAAACATGCTGTTGAACTAAAAGCTACTAACCTAATTTCCCCTAGCAAACAAGAACACCAAATGCAACACTTCCTTCAATCTAATTGTCATTGTAATCAAGATCAAGTTGCTTGCTATTAGTCAGGAGGTATGTAAAAGGTCTTCTAGATGTGCAACTGATTTGAACTTCAAACTATAAATCATTCATTGCCAAGCAAATGAGAGAATTATTCAGTGGTTCATTAATGAGTCTGCCAGTAGCTGCAGTAATAATTTAATATTGACATGTTCAATATTTCTGTCCCTTGCCTGGACATGTCTGCATCAATCAGCTCTGTAATGAAGTCAGCCTTCCCTCAAACACTTTCACAAATAATTTGCATGAGCGAGAAAGAGCATTTGGCAGCAGAAACGTCTCTGTTTCACACATACGTGACAAAAAAACTCCACATGAGTTCAGGAATCACTTCACAAGGAATTTCATCAGTTATGTAAGAAATTTGGTTGTGTTTATTGGTGAAGTCAATTGTATTTGCTTTAAAATGATAAAAAAAATAGTTTCAAAACACCTTTACAGATAATCATTATTTCAATGGTATGAAATGAACTGATTTCCTGTCAGCAACTGAACTGCAATGCTCTAGCTATTTCAAATATAGTGAATTAAGCTACAAACTCAATCATAATGCACAATATTTTCAACAATTTTGAGCTGCAGTTCGTCATATTAATGGAATGTTTCACTTGTTAGCAGCAGAGTTGCGACAGGCTTCCATAGAAACTGAGGAATGCAGAAGTAAAGCGTGTGATGGAGCGGCCAATAAGCCTTTTTCACAAAAATCGGAAATTACGTCAGCGCAGGGTAAAGTCAGTTCCGCGACAGGTCTGCGCCTATTATATTAATATGCTCTTGTCTCAAATAATGCCTTTTACCTTTTCTGTTTTGTCTGTTTTCCAAGTTGTTATTATATAATCAATAAAGAAACAACATTTTTACTTGTTTGTGATTTATATGGGTAGGCTACTGAGACCGCTGACTCGTCAATATAATATGCGCAACATAGCGCCAGTTTCTGTTCTCAATCTCTGGTATATTTAAGCTATTTTACTCAGTCATTTCCCTCGAATCACTACATCATGGTAAATAATGACAGCATTTGACAGCCTTTATATCCAAATGCACATTTTCCCAAGATTAAATTAAACAATTCTGTGTCCGGATGATGCCTAAACTCAATACAGCAACGTAATTCCAGATCCAAATGGAATAAAGCCATTAATCGGAGTATCGTCTTGTTTAGTATTATATTATTTTATTATGTATATCCCTGGGCACATTATGCAACGTACATTTACACCGTTAAATGAATAATGCAAAGGAGAGCAAGTAGAAAATACAATATTACTTTAATAATAATAACAACATTAATAATCGCGAAAAAAAAAAACTGACGTGAAGAGTCATAATGCAGAGCCAGCACCAAATACACAGAACGGCAAAACTCAAAACTGTACTGTATTATAAGTGCTATCATTAATAATTAAATAAACATAGTCTTTGTGTTTAAAGGCTAATAGTTCCAAACAACCAATAGCTCCTGCATTGAAGCCCATTCATTTCAGCGCTTCTCAAGCACAGCCGCTGGAAAATTTAAGAAATTACTGCAATTTTTTTTTTTTTTTTTTTTTTTTTTACATTTTAACGCATCAGTTGACCTCTCAAAAATTTGGCCAGTAGTGGTATTTTATGAAGCGTGTTATAGTTCATGTTTATCGTTACATAATAAACAGTTATACTGTAGTTTTATACTAAGTTTTTAGTCTTTCTGCAATCTTTCTCTCCCTGTAGGAGGTTGAATGAGTTTCAGTGAAGACTGCATTCAAGAAATACGATAAAAATGTATGCTGAATGCAATTGGTTGCCTTGTGTTTTTTTATTTTCATCTTTTCCATTATGTTAAATGCCATTTTTGCTTGCCTTTTATAATATTCACATGTTGTACATTTCAATATTATAAAATAACACAAGTAAATTACTTTTTTTTTTATTTAACATTAAATCGTTAAATCGAAACGTATAAAAAAATGAGTGTTTCATGTCCAAATACACATTCAAATGTATTCAACCTTAAATATCACACTAATACTATATTAGAAAATGTTATCTTTTAAATGGTCAGGATCATTATTGCACATATTATTTAGTACAAAAAACTCCTCAAAATATAAACTAAATAGAACTGAACTATATATATTACAATTATATAATACACTTAAGGTGTTTGGTCACATTTGACTGCCAAAGAGTATGAGAAAATATGCATTATGTCTCTTTATCACTCCCCAGAATAAGATGCGATTGTAAAGCGTATTCAGAGTAGTTATCAATACACAATCAATGCTTCTAAACGGCTCTGGTTAGCAGTAAACCGGTTAACGTTACCTCATCTGAATATGTTCGTAGATTTGTGTTGGATGTTATCTTCGGAATAGAAAAGTGTTATATTTTATATGTAAACATCATACATTCTTCGTTTATTCCAGTTAAATGTCATAAAACTAGCGAGCTAAGCAAGTTAAAGTAGTGACAGCGTCGTGTAAACACGGCTGAAGACGCGAAAAGCGAGTGAGTCGTTTACGCTGGATTGATTCAAACTCGTGACTTCGATCATTCAATTCAAGCGATTCACTTGCAAAAACCATGTTTGTTCTGATCATTTGTTTTTCAGTTTGAAATTAAATAAGCAGAAATGAGAAAAGGGCTCCTTTATTCGTTTTCGTTCTCATTTGTTCAGAAAAATGAGATTTCGGCTCTTTTTTTTTTTTTTTTTTTTGGTTCAAAGGTAGAAAACCTGGACCGGTGACGTCATCAGGTGTTCCTCTGTGCCGCTCAACAAAATAATAGTCCTTTACTTATTTATTTTAATTATTTTTTCATTGCAATCTTTAGAACAAAGAACATACAAGGGTAATAACATAAAGTACAAATATGCAATTTAGATAGTTTTCATGTACTTGTCTAGATCAACTTTGAATAAAGAAAAAGAGCAGTTTAGTGCCAGATTTTTTGTTTAAGTGAAATTTAACTAGCAGGAAACTAACCACTATTTGAAGGCATACAGGAAGCAAGCTAATTAGGCCTAAGTTATATTTTCCTATACTCTCTTTTGAGTAGTCAAAGAAACAAACAAAAACATCTTTAAAACAGAAAGAAAAGTCACTTACAAAATGAGATTTTGTACATTAAAAATGAACATTAAAGGGGTCATCGGGTGCCACATGCACTTTTACAAGCTGTTTGAACTGAAATGTGTGCTGGGAGTGTGTGTACACAACCACCCTAGAATGACAAAGATCCACCCAGTAGTTTTCTTTTAATTAAGTAAAATAATTTGCCTCTTCTCATATCGAGGCGTTCTCAGATGCCTGTCGTTGTGGCGTAACACAAACAGAGGCCGCTCCTGTGATAGTTGATAGACAGTAGTGTTTTAGCATAGACCCGCCCCGAGTCAGAAGTAAACTGACAGCACTGAGGGAATGTGGTCGCAGATCTACCTGAATGGGTTCATGTTTACGCGAATCATTTCTCACCATACTGCTTTAAAAACGAGGGTCAGTATAAAGCAGTTTTTGCGAAGCTGCGGCTGAAAAATGGGTCTGTAACTATTCGTGTTCTTGCTTCATCTCCACCATAAGTGAGTGTAATTTATTTTTATGTGAATCTTTGCTAATCGCCTTTTAAATAATGTGCTAAAGTTAGCACGTTTCACGATGAATGCTGCTAAAGTGTAACTTACACGCTCAGAGAACATGGTTATGACATGTCGTCTTCTCTATGTACATCCGTCTCAATATAATTCATAATGGCACGTTTATAATGAACAATGCATTAAGGTGATTGTCTATTTACAAACTGTGTACGTTGTAGTAAAACTACATTAAGCTTAGCTTTCTAACACTAGATGGTTTAAAACGGTGTCTGTTAACGATTAAGATGTCATGTACAATTATTTTAAATAGTTTTGGATCAGTTATAACTGCATTAACTACATTAACGCAACACGTGCAAAAGTGTTTACAGCCCGCAACTGCATACGAGTAAAGATAACACTCACATTTGTGACCCTGGACCACAAAACCACTCTTAAGTCGCTGGGGTGTATTTGTAGCAATAGCCAAAAATACATGGTATGGGTCAAAATTATTGATTTTTCTTTTATGCCAAAAATCATTAGGAAATTAAGTAAAGATCATGTTCCATGAAGATTTTTTTGTAAAATTCCTACTATAAATATATCAAAATGTAATTTTTGATTAGTAATTTGCATGTTAAGAACTTAATTTGGAGAACTTTAAAGGTGATTTTCTCAGTATTTTGATTTTTTTGCACCCTCAGATTTTCAAATAGATGTATCTCAGCCAAATATTGTCCTATCCTAACAAACCATATATATATATGTATATATATATATATATACACATTTTTTTATTTTTATTTGTTATTATTATATTTACTACTTTATTTCAGGCAACAAAAACAACTTTTAGGAATGTTATATTTTATTTAAATGCAACCTTATTTGGTGTTGAATTTATTATTTATTAATGCATTGTGGATGATTCCTTTTTCACAAACCATATATCAATAGAAAGCTTATTTAACCTTATGACTGGTTTTGTGGTCTACGGTCACATTTATGTATTTCAATATAAGTTATGTGAACCATCACATTTTGCTCTCATTCACTCAGCTAAACCTCAGTAAACACATCGCGTTTGTCTCTTTACCACAGTAAACACAGTAAACACATCGCGTTCGTATCTGTCTCAGTATGCTACCCTGACATACCCTTATATACAAAGATAAATCAAAGTGACATTAAGTTTACTAACCACTTATTTGCGGGTGTCATCTTGTTTTGGTTCCAACTCCGGTTTTTAAATAAAATTTTAAATGGATAGGGTTGTACAGTGTCTTCAAAGCCCCCCAAGTGCCATTTTCCCCCAAACTATACAACAACTGTTGTCTAGGCAACACCCCAATGTGCGTTGTAATGACACGCCCCACAGAACTGAAGGGAGGGGTGAGCAGAGGTTCATATCATTTAAAGGGCCAGGTACTTATATCACTTGCTGAGAACAGGCATTTTTTACCAGGTAAAATTAGTGTTTTTTTTTACACTACCATAGAGAATAATATATTACAAACTTTTCATTAGGACCCTAAAGCATCATATTAACTTGTGGAAAATGGGCATCCTATGACCCCTTTAAAGACTATGTTTACCTTCTCTTATGAGTCTCCAGGGGCTGAAGAAGGCCTGATGGAGGTTCAAAGAGGAAAAGCGCTGGTGTTCCTGGAAGCTCTCGTCGAGTCTCCGGATCCGCGGTGAGATGGTCACGTGACCGAAGCGAAACGCAGCCGTGGCAAACACGTTTGATACCGACGGGTCCACAGAGTCGTTATAGCCCAAGTACGGCCCGACGTACTTATCAAATGCTTCCCGTCCCATGATCTTGGGAACGTAGTCTCTCATGGTTATGATCTGCAACAACAACAATATAAAGAGCCAATCAGCATCTTCTTTACACAACCTTGTCGTCACTGAATAAAA
>NC_133381.1:3913630-3982913 GCF_049309525.1 Garra rufa | reverse complement strand
AATTATAAAAAATACAAAAATATAAAATTCTATGAAACCTAAGAAAAAATAAACTGTAAGTGATATATATATATATATATATATATATATATATATATATATATATATATATATATATATATATATATATTCCCCATATATATGAATAGCTTCCAAAGCAACTAATTTTCTCAATGTTTAGTTTTACTTTATGTACTAAAATAAAAATGACACACTATATAATAACATAAGAATAAAAACCTTAATTCTAACTTTAAATTTAACTAAATACATTTTTTAAAGAAAGGCAACATTTTCATTTAGTTTAACTTGATGTACTAGAATAACTAAAACTAGAAGAAAAAAAACTATATAAAAATAAAAATATAAATAAAATTACTTATAAAATTATATCATAATTTAAAAAAAGAAAATACACAGTAAAAATAAAAACATTTTTAAATTTAAAAATCGCAGTATCTCAGTAATACTATAACAGTGTTCTGAATCATAAGACGCGGGTTAAAGCTCCAGCACAGTATGAGTATGAGCGCTTTCTCCTGCATGGATCTGTGCTTTAACCAGCTGTCAGACAAACTGCTGCAACAGACTGCAGTACAAAGCTGAGTTTCAGCGCCTAAAGCACACAGTGTTTCTGAAACTCTAGATAAGGCTTTAATTGGACACTTTCAGACAAGAGAAACGCTCAGTGCTGTATGTGAGTGTGAGCAACGCCGCTGAGGGACTAACCGCTTTAACTAGTCCCTCACTAACTGAGCATATAAACAATAAACATGCTCAGATCCTGATCACTGAGACCATGAGACGGACCGTCCGCTTTATGAAGGACATTTTCATTTTGTGAAGCCTGAATGAATGCTGCCTCAAGCACAGTTCAACACATTTACTGCATATTTAAACATGCTTTTTTTGGATGATAAAATATTTCTAAAACTGACCAAAAAGAGAGTCTGTGACGCATTAAAAAACTCTTTTCAACTCAGAAATGGTACATGTACAGATCATGCAGAGATAAAAAAGAGAACCATAACTCAACACTGCAAAAAAGGCATTTCTTACTTAGATATTTTTTGTCTTGTTTCTAGTCAAAATATCTAAAAATTCTTAAATCAAGAAGGTTTTTCTAGACGAGTGAAAATTATGTTCTTGTTTTCAGAAAAAAATAAGTAAAAATTAAGTGAGTTTTTGCTTAGAACAAGCAAAATAATCTGCCAATGGGGTAAGAAAAATAATCTTATTTCAAGCAGACAACTAGATTATTTTTCTTACCCCATTGGCAGATTATTTTGCTTGTTTCATCTATTTGTCCACATTGTTTTGAACCACTGTACAGCTGTGTGTTGCGATCAGGGCCATTCAAAGCATTGTTGCGATGTGTTCATTGTCAAACTCCAAAATTAGATCATTTTTATTTTTTTTTTAAAACGTCATTACTTTATTTAAAAAAGTTAACACATCTATTTTACTGACAAAATATTTTAGTTTGTTGTGTATATTTTTTTCATTCGATCAGATAACATTTTAAGCTGTCATATGGTCGTGTTACAACGTGCCCCTCAGATGTTACAATGTACCCAACCTACGGGGCATGTTGTCACGTTTCACTTCCTTTCTTTTGAGGTAAATAACGAAAAACGTATGCATTGTAAATATGAAAAAAGCGATATATTTGTACTAGACAAGTGTGAAAATACTGTGGATAAAAATTGTACTCTGAACCCCAAGTGGATTTACATAAACCGCGAAATTCAAAAAGTGTTAGGTTGTGCCCCGCTCTCCCCTACACAAACTGCCAACACACATTAATGTTCAAACAAAAAAAGTTAGTTTTGCATGCGATGACCCCTCTAAAACTTTAGAAGGAGTAAAAATTTTAGTCTCAGAAGAAGAGGAAGCAACAGCAGCTTCACCATCAGATCAGTTTGCTGGATTTGATAAGCTGACATAAAGATTCAGATCTGACAGTACAGTACATCACAGAACTGACAAATTTTTCTTCTTCTTAATGCTGATGTGTGATTTCTGGTCAGCCGAGACAATGAGAGCCACGACTGCGGACATTCAGAATCAGTAATTGCCTATCAGAGGTCACGTTTGTCAGCCGGGAGTAATTTATGGAATATATTTTGCATACATTTTCTCACAAAGTCAGTATCATTGCACAAAGACATAATTTTTGTTAAAATACTGCAGCAAGATACCCTGGAAATCCAGAGGTCTCGCAAGAGCAAATAGATTAGGGTCTGGATTTTTCCAGGCTAGCAGCAAGAGGCATTTCCCAATTTTTTACTTTTCATTTTATACATATTGATAATATGATGTGAGGAAAACTTTTCCTGTGAATTTCAACTGAAGATTTCAACAATTTAATTTTTAAATATTAAAGTTTGGAGAGAAACATTTCCTAATGTTTTGAAAGAAATCTTTTCTGCTCACCAAAGCGGTTTTATTTGATTAAAAATACAGTAAAAATAGTACAATTGTGTTAATATAACAAATATTATTATAATTTAAAATAGCTGTTTTCTATTGTAAAACGTTTCAGCATCATTACTCTAGTGTCCAGTCAATGTTTACACAAAAATAAATTAATAAAATAAAAAATTATAAATAAAATATTATCAATAATTATACAATACTTTTTTGTATAATTAATTACGTTAAATCAAAACTATTAATTAATTTTAATATATTATTCTATTTATCATTTTATTAAATTTTACTTATTATATTAGCATAACACACATAACAAAATCAATATGTAGAAGCATAATAAGTTTATGTAATATATGTATTTATATAATTATATAATATAACTTGTATATTAATATATAAAATATACAATTTATTTTTATAATATATAAATAAATTAATAATTAGAAAAAATACATTAATAAAATATAAAATAATATTATAAATATTTTATTAATTTTTTATTTTGTTTCTAGTTTTTTTAATGAAGAATAGAAAATTCAAAAGAAAGAAGCATTAGAGAAAGAAGCATTGATTGGAATTTATAAATATATAAAGAAATAAGAATGTATTATTATTAATATTAATAAGCATTTATTTGAAATAGAAATATTTTGTAACATTATACATTTATTTACTGTCACAATTTAATGCATCCTTGTTGGATAAAAGTATTTATAAAAGTATATATATATAATTATAATATATATAATTATAATATAACATATGTATACATAAAATATAGAATTAATTTATTTAAATAAAGTAATATTAAATTAATTAGACAAAAATAAAATATAAAATAATAAATTAACTATCAACAATTATAAAAATTGATTTAATGTAATTATTAATGTAGTAATTATTTTTATTATTTATTTATTTAGTTTGAATATTTTGGCAAATGAAGAATTAAAAAATATAATAATAAAAAAAGAAGCATTAATTGAAATTAAGAAATATATAAAGAAAAAAGCATTATCAATATTAATATAAATATTAATAAGCATTTATTTGAAATAGAAATCTTTTGTAACATTATAAATGTATTTACTGTCAATTTAATGCATCCTTGTTGGATAAAAGTATTAATTTATTATAATTTTTTTAAATGCTTTATTATATTTTATATTTTATTTGACTAAATTTGACTTCTTATATTTGCATAACACATATAACAAAATCAATATTTCTAAGTATAAGTTAATGTAATATATATTATATAATATATATTAATTTATTTGTATAATATATAAATAAATAAATAATAAATCAATGTTTACACAAAAATAAATGTATAAAATAATAAATAAAATATTATCAATAATTATAAAAAAAGATTTAATGTAATTAATTAATTTTGTTTCTATTATTTCATTATTTATTTATTTTGTTTCTAGTTTTTTTTCTCCTTTGCAAATAAATAAGCAGATTTATTTTTCAAACTAGATGTTAAACTCGGTTTTTTTTTGTCTCACAGTGCTGCGGTGCGTCTGTTACCTGATGCAACGCTCCGATGATCTTGCGCGTCTCCTGATAGATGACCTCTGACCCCCAGTGAGGGTTGAGTCGTGTCAGGCGTTCGGCCAGCCGGTTGTGTTCTCTCACCCAGAGTGTGTGCAGGACAGACAGGGGCAGGATCTCGTTCACCCTGCTGTCACCTGCCTCGAAACACTCGACCCGCCCTGCTGGCTCTGAGCCGGGCTCCTGGAGGCATGCCGACGGCCGGATGGAGACGAAGGGCAAATACGGTCGACCGCCATCGCTGTATTCACTGTTGACGGCCAGCAGACCTTCAGCGCTGGACAGGTTTCGCAAGGTTTTCTCCAGATCTGTTGAATGACCATAGACGGTTGACGCATCGATGAAGGACGTGACTGAATTCATCTGCTGTCGCTGTAGAGCGTGACGCACATCTGTCTGAACGCTAATGCAGGCGGGTGAAGAACGGAAGAACGGAAGACAGCTTTTATTGCTGGAGAGTTTATCATCTTTGGGAATCTGTGAGAGCAAAACAAGCAGAAATGACTAAATATTGTTTGCTCAAATTCTGTTAAACCTAAAAGCATTATTAAAAATGTATGAAATGCAAGTGTGAAGGCCAAAAAATATCAGCCAAATCATCAAAATGCTCATTTATAGGAATTCAATTCAATTCAATTTCAGATCATATGGAGTGCTAATGGCAATATATTGAATATTCATGATTGTGCTACAAAATTGAACAATGCTGCGAATACTGAGTGATTTTAAAGTGCTTTCTAGTTTGGCAATTTGTACAGAGATGCTTTAAAGCTGGTTCTGATAATAATATGACCTTGAAAATAATGGTGTAGAAACATTTTTCACTCAGAAACTGCTGGTGAGTTTCACAAACAGTTAGAAAGAAATAGCAAGTAACATATTGAATGTGAATTTTTAAAGCAGAAAGACTGAAACATTTTATCTGTATAAAAAATAGTTAAAGCCATCTTAGAGCAAAAAACATAACTATATAAAAATATAATATGACTACAGATAAATTGCATCAAACATATACACACCCCCTCCAAAAAAGAAAAAATGTTTTACTCAGAAACTCAGAAATTGCTAGTAAATTCCTCAAATAAAGAAAAAGAAATGACAAGTAACACATTTAATTAAACTTGAAAATTTGAATTTTGAACTTTGAAAAATTTGAATTTTCAAATTTGAAAAATTAGAATTTTCAAATTTGAAAAATTTGAATTTTCAAATTTGAAATCTGAACTTAAATTAAAACCAATCAAAAAACATTTTCATTTTCTTAAGCAGTAAATCAGCATATTAGAATAATTGGTAACACTTTACAATAAGGTTCATTAGTTAAACATTAGTTAATGTATTAACTAACATGAACTAACCATGAGCAATACATTTGTTACTGTATTTACTAATCTTTATTAACATTAGTTAACGGAAATACAGTTGTTCATTGTTTGTTCATGTTAGTTCACACTGCATTAACTAATGTTAACAAAATTTTAATAATGTATTAGTAAATGTTGAAATTAACATCAACAAAGATTAATAAATGCTGTATAAGTCCAGTTCATTATTAGCTCATGTTAACTAATGTGGTTAACTAATGTTAACTAATGAACCTTATTGTAAAGTGTTACCGAATAATTTCTGAAGGATCATGCGACACTGAAGACAGGAGTAATAATGCTGAAAATTCACATAGAAAACGGTTATTTTAAATAGTAAAAATGTTTACATTTTTTTTCTGTATTTTTTATCAAATAAATGCAGCCTTTCACAACTTTCACTCAGAAATTGCTAGTAAATTCCTTAATTAAAAAGTAATGACAAGTAACACATTTAATTAAACTTGTAAATTTAGAATTTTGAACTTTGAAAAGATTTTTTATTTCAAAATTTGAATTTTCAAATTTGAAATTTGAACTGAAATTAAAACCATTAAAAAAAAAACATTTTAATTTTCTTAAGCAGCAAATCAGCATATTAGAATAAGGAGAAAATGAGATGGGAGTTTTTCAACATAACCTAACTGTATTGTTTGAGGTTAAAAAGTATATAAATTGTAGATTTTTTTAGAAAATATCCGACCGTTTCGCTAGATAAAACCGTTAATCCTAGTCTGGGATCGTTTAGAGCCTTTTGAAGCTGCATTTAAACTGCATTTTAGAAGTTCAAACTTGCAGGCACCATAGAATTCTACTATATAGAAAAAATTCCTGAAATGTTTTGCTTAAAAAAACAATTTATAAATGGAACCCATAGAACCTTTTCTAATCTATAGAACCTTGGTCAATAAAGTGATTGGCTGGTTCAGTTTGAAGGCGGGGCTTTCTTTGAGCATCTCATTCATTATTCTAGGGCTGCGTCTCTGCTGTTGTATATTATTAATCACGAGCAACATCTATTTTCATCCGCGAGTCACCGGCAGCTAGTTTTCTGCTATTGACTGGATAAGACATTCCCCCAGACATTTCATTAGAATTATCTCTGGCTCTGACATCCCGTGTCAAGGAGCAGGTTACGGCGCTCATTTTTCGACTTCATTGACAGAAGTTCATTTAGTTGAAACAGATAAAATGCCACGCGTTTCCTCTGAGGCGAAGTCATTGTCTCGCGCTCTCTTTGTCTGATCCTGACGGCCCGCGATGAGTCAGACGTGGGAATATATGCGTGTCGGAGGACAGTTCAGGCCTGCTGGTTCGGAACAACCCAGATGAATCCGGGAACGTGGCTGAGCCCTATAATTAAAAAGAAAATATATCGCATTGATTACTTCTTTATCTCCGGCGAACCTCAAACGCCGTTGAAAATGGGGGTCACGGCAGCACCTTTTTGTTGGTGGCTCTGGATCCTTCGGGGCTCCGAATGCTCATAAAAATGTGCCGGTTTGTAAGTAATCTCACTGTCCCCAGCCAGAGGCGAGAAGGCCGCTTTCATAGATATACAAAATAGCATTTTATTCTAGCCCCCTCTGAGCCACATACTGCATTCTGCATACTAATACTCACAGCTTCATGATGGACCGGCCGCTCTCTGTATTCACTCAATGACAGATGGGAAAAAAACAAAAAGATCTGTGATCAATCTTGCAAGATTTCTCCTTTTAAAACTCAGGAGACTCGATGGAGTTGTGAAGTCGTGAAATAGCAGGATTTGTTTTTATACTGTATTAATTGGATGGGCAAGATCAATCAAGATTATCATTATAGATAGCTAAATCTGGAACCAAAAATAAAACCATTCATAAAATATATATATTTTCTTAGGCAGCAAATCAGCATAGAGACTAATGATGCAGGAAATTCAGGTTTGATCACAGGAATAAATTATATTTTAGCAGATATTCACATTGAAAACAGTTAGTTTGAATAATAAAATATTTACAATTTTTACTGTATTTTTTTATCAATAAATGTAGCTTTAGTGAGCAGAAGAGACTTTCATATCACAGAAATATTGCTGCAGTGCTTTATTTTAGAGCTGCTTCTACAGCTGCTGTTCACAAGAGGAAATGTGGGCGATCATTTTCTCAAATCATGAGTGACTTTTAAACATTCAAGACAAGAGAAGCTTTTGCAACGGGAGTGTTTGGTTGTCAGTTTGATTTCTATGATGCACTAAGCAAACCATCTAGAATGGATGTTGTTCATGTTTTTATACTTTAGGATTAATTGGATGGGGAAGATGAATCAAGATTGTTATTATAAATAGGTAAATCTGGAACTGAAATTAGAACCATTCAAAAAAAAAAAAAATTCTTAAGCAGCAAATCAGCATATTATGATTTCTGAAGGATCATGTGACACTGAAGACTGAAGACTAATGATGCTGAAAATTCAGGTTTGATCACAGGAATAAATTATATTTTAGCAGATATTCACATTGAAAACAGTTAGTTTGAATAATAAAATATTTACAATTTTTACTGTATTTTTTAATCAATAAATGTAGCTTTAGTGAGCAGAAGAGACTTTCATATCACAGAAATATTGCTGCAGTGCTTTATTTTAGAGCTGCTTCTACAGCTGCTGTTCACAAGAGGAAATGTGGGCGATCATTTTCTCAAATCATGAGTGACTTTTAAACATTCAAGACAAGAGAAGCTTTTGCAACGGGAGTGTTTGGTTGTCAGTTTGATTTCTATGAAGCATCATGATGCACTAAGCAAACCATCTAGAATGGATGTTGTTCATGTTTTTATACTTTAGGATTAATTGGATGGGGAAGATAAATCAAGATTGTTATTATAAATAGGTAAATCTGGAACTGAAATTAGAACCATTAAAAAAAAAAAAAATTCTTAAGCAGCAAATCAGCATATTATGATTTCTGAAGGATCATGTGACACTGAAGACTGAAGACTAATGATGCTGAAAATTCAGGTTTGATCACAGGAATAAATTATATTTTAGAAGATATTCACATTGAAAACAGTAAGTTTGAATAATAAAATATTTACATTTTTACTGTATTTTTTAATCAATAAATGTAGCTTTAGTGAGCAGAAGAGACCTCTTTCATATCACAGAAATATTGCTGCAGTGCTTTATTTTAGAGCTGCTTCTACAGCTGCTGTTCGCAATAGAAAAAGTGGGCGATCATTTTCTCAAATCATGAGTGACTTTTAAATGTTCAAGACAAGAGAAGCTTTTGCAACGGGAGCGTTTGGTTGTCAGTTTGATTTCTATGAAGCATCATGATGCACTAAGCAAACCATCTAGAATGGATGTTGTTCATGTTTTTATACTTTAGGATTAATTGGATGGGGAAGATGAATCAAGATTGTTATTATAAATAGGTAAATCTGGAACTGAAATTAGAACCATTCAAAAAAAAAATTCTTAAGCAGCAAATCAGCATATTATGATTTCTGAAGGATCATGTGACACTGAAGACTGAAGACTAATGATGCTGAAAATTCAGGTTTGATCACAGGAATAAATTATATTTTAGAAGATATTCACATTGAAAACAGTTAGTTTGAATAATAAAATATTGACAATTTTTACTGTATTTTTTAATCAATAAATGTAGCTTTAGTGAGCAGAAGAGACTTCTTTCATATCACAGAAATATTGCTGCAGTGCTTTATTTTAGAGCTGCTTCTACAGCTGCTGTTCGCAAGAGGAAATGTGGGCGATCGTTTTCTCAAATCATGAGTGACTTTTAAACGTTCAAGACAAGAGAAGCTTTTGCAACGGGAGTGTTTGGTTGTCAGTTTGATTTCTATGAAGCATCATGATGCACTAAGCAAACCATCTAGAATGGATGTTGTTCATGTGCACTTAGCAACACATCCAAGACTGCATGGGAGGTATAGGAAATGTAACATAGAAATGTAAATGAAGCTCACAGTCTATGTGCAAATGTGCTTTTTAGCTTCAGCTCAGTGTTGAGCTTTAAAACACCAAACTTATGCATTTTCACAAGCATCCTGCATTGATTTGGTTTTTACCTATAATTTGCACATGAGTAGATTCACAGGAATAATACGGCTAGAAATGTACAACCTGTATGAGTTTTTTCTTTTTCTTTGCACACAGAAACTGCCTAAAATCCTAGCTGCTGTTCTCTATTCAGTATGTGAATAAGGGGAAACATTAAATCAGATTTTTATTAAAGCATCATGAAAATAGGGCTGTCATAATTTATTCAAACATCAATAAATAAATTATAAATTAAAAAACATTGTTACTATACTAAAACCATGGTAACCACAAATTAACCATAGTTTCATAGTGTATATAGTTTATAGTAAACCAATTATTTTTCTTAAAGGATTGTGTCTGTGTCTACTTTCTTTCTTTATTTATTTTTTGTTTGTTTTTTTAACTGTACCACCTTAATGGTTTGATGTATTCTACTCTTTAATAAAAAATAAGAAAAAAGATTCACAAACCTGCTCCGAAGTCCTGTTTTGAATCAAATGATTCGGGATCCGCACTCCGAGAAGCGATCTAAATAATGATTCACGAACCATCATTTCCGATCAGCACCCGAAGCATGAATCGCGAATCATTCAATTTGCAAAATGATTTTTGAATCTAAATCAAATGATTCACAAACTCACAAATTAAATGATTCGTGGAGTTTCGATCAAATGATTCTGTATGACTCTGTAATCGCAATCTGAATCAAATGATTCGCGATACGGGATCCGATTGAAACGCTTTGAAACAGTGAATCAGAGTTTACAAAATCTCAATTTCACCCATTACCATCGTGTTTTTTTTTTTTTTAAACATTAAGCGATGTAAAAAATGAATGGCTGTTTTGAACTGGTTTTTGCTAGTCAATCGCTTACACTGAATGATCGAAGTCACGCGTTTGAATCAATCGGAGTGGTTCCTGCGTAAATGACTCACTCAATTGATTCAGACTTTTGCTATGTTTACAAGACACCATCAGTACTAAAACTAGCTTAGCTCACTAGTTTTATGACATTAACTGAAATAAGCAGAAAAAAGTATGATGTTTACAATAGAAATATCAATATTTCCATTCCAAAGATAACATCCAACACAAATCTACGAACATATTCAGGTGAGTTAACTGGTTTAATGCTAACTAGTGAAAACGCTTCAAATTAAAATGATGATCTACAGCTTAAAGTACATGTTAGATGGAAACATTGTGCATTATAATGGAGTTTGCAGTTCAGTTTGTTGACAGTTCGATAGGAAATCGATTGAAATCATCTCATACCATTGAAGTGAATGTTCAATTTATCAATGTATATTGTAATATTTATTTGAGAAATTATTGTAGTATCTGATATTTAGTCTATTTAGAGTGATAGTCAAATATGGAGAAGCAGATGAATCCAAAACAGGATCAAAACAAGTTAAAGAGGGTAAACCTTTGCTACAGCTTTCTCAACACTATCTGACACGACTAAATGTGACTTTAAAGCATTGTTGAGGGGTTTACCTGCATTGGGAAGCAGGGATCAGCATTGCTGCAGGTGTGCAGACAGTCCTGTCCCAATGAGAAGGCGCTTTGGCTGGAGCTCTGTGGTGTGAAGGAGATGTCGTGGTCGATGTACTGGCCCCAGTCCACCAGCATCTGGGAATAAGCATTGTCCTCCAGAACAGCAATGCTGGAGCCACCCATGATTTTATTACTCACTTCTCGAACCTTGAAACATAGAAGGCAAAAAAGAGTGACTTTAGGCAAGATGCATTTCCTCCTGCTGCCATCATCCTGATCATCATTACTGTACAGTCAAGCCCAAAATTATTCATACCCCTGGGAAATTCTGACTTAAAGTTACTTTTATTTAACCGGCAAGTTATATATATATTTTTTTATATTAGATTAGAAATGACACAGAAGTTTCCCAGAAGATAATAAGACTTTGTACAAGATGCATCATTGTGGAAAAAATTATTACACATATTTTATTTACATTTGAACAAAAAGTGGCATGTCCAAAATTATTTATACCCTTCTCAATAATCAATATAAAAGCCTTTATTGGCTATTACAGCAGTCAAACACTTCCTATAATTGCTGACCAGATTTTTGCATGATTCTACTGGTATTTTTGCCCATTCATCTTTAGCAATGAGGTCCAACTCTTTCAGGTTGGAGGGTCTCCTTGCCATCACCCTGATCTTTAGCTCCCTCCACAGATTCTCAAGTGTATTTAAGTCAGGACTCTGGCTGGGCCACTGCAAAAACGTTAATGTTTTATCTGCTAACCATTTCTTCAACAATTTAGCTGTGTGTTTTGGGTTGTTGTTGTGCTGAAATGTCCAGTTTCTCTGCAGACTGCCTGATGTTGTTGTTGAGAATTTTGATGTATTGCTCCTTGTTCATGGTGCCATTTACTGTGATTATGTTCCCTGGTCCACCGGCTGAAAAACACCCCCAAAACATTAGGTTCCCACCACCATGTTTGACAGTGGGGATGGTGTTCTTAGGGTTGAAGGCTTTTCCCTTTTTACGTCAAATGAAGGCTACATCATTGTGGCCAAACAATTCAATTTTTGTTTCATCTGACCATAAAACAGAAGAGCAGAAGTCTTCTTCTTTGTCCAGATGAGCATTTGCAAATGTCAAGCGGGCTTTTGTGTGCCTCATCTGGAGAAGTGGTGTCCTCCTTGGTCTGTGTCCGTGGAACCCAGCGGTGTTCAGTGTCCGTTGGACTGTCTGCCTTGAGATGTTGTCACCAGCAGAGCCCAGATTCATCAGGATGGCCTTGGTGCTGATCTTTGGATTCTTTTTTAGGTCTCTCACTCTCCTCCTGGCCAGCACAGGTGTCACTTTTGGCTTCCGACCACGTCCTCTGAGATTTTCCACAGTGCGGAATGTCTTGTATTTTTTTAATAATACTTTGCACTGTAGCCACTGGAACTTCAACACATTTAGATATGGTCTTACAGCCCTTTCCTGACTTGTGACCAGCCACAATGCGCAGCCGCAGGTCCTCAGTGAGCTCCTTTGTCTTAGCCATGACAGTCCACAAACCAACAGCAGAGAGCTTCTGTTTTTCACCTGTTGAGTTGATTAAAACAGCAGTTCCCAATGAATCAGGGTAATTAGGATGCTTTAGAACAGCTTGGACTATTTGGAATAGTATAGAACTTTGGATTTTCCCATAGACTGGCAGTTTGCAAAGGGTATGAATAATTTTGGACATGCCACTTTTTTAAAATGTAAATAAAAGCTGAGAAATATTTTTTTCCACAATGATGTCTCTTGTACATTGTTTTATTCACTTTTGGGAGAAGCCTGTGTCATTTCCAGTCAAAAAAAAAAAAAAAAAAAAAAAAACTTGCTGGTTGAATAAAAGTAACTTTAAGTCAGAATTTGCCAGGGGTGTGAATAATTTCAGACTTGACTGTATATCTCCAATAATGTCTTAGTAAGATGAGATTTAAATGATCCAAACATATTATGCAATGCAATCCAATGCTGACTGAGAGATGAACAAATAAACATTCCTCAAAATATATGAGATGTTTTGGAGGCTTGGGACAATCATTCCTTCAGGTTCCTCAAAAGTTCCTGATGATCAGATATGAGACTAAAAAAATGATTCATGGAGAATCAAGTAAAGCCAATCTGCTTCAGTCCGGTAAGTGTTCATCTGGGAATCGTACTAAAGCTATTCTGATGCTCTTATTCTTATTATCTTAGTAATTTGTTGCAGGTGTGCTTAAGCAAGTAAAACATGAGGATTTGCTGTTGTGTGTAAAATGAATGCATGTTGTTTTGTGTGTGGGCAGTGAGGGAAATCTCATTATACCCCTCCGCCTGTGTTTGTTTACCTGTTAAAATGTCATTAAAACCACTAGCAATTAAACCGTTATGTGCCGAAATGAGATGGAAGTGTTTTTGCACTCTTGCACAATGTGAGATGTGACAATATGAACATTTGTCACTGCGCTTCTTGCACTGAAGTGCTGCAGCCTTTGCCTCATTAAAAAAATAGTTTCAGTGAGGCGCTATGGCAGTGATGATCATGTTTCTCTGCATTTGGGAAGAAGGGGTCGTGCATATTTAAAACAGAGCGCATAGCGTTGCATTTTTAATGCGTTAATAGAGCACAAAAAGGCCAATGTGTCACAGGTAAGATGTGAGATCAAGCTCTTCTGAGGAGTTTAATATGCAATGTCTTCTCAAGCTTATTTGACAGATGTTCACAGAGTTTTCATTATGCATCTTTTGCTCATATGGGAAAAAGAATCATGCAATGCAAACAAGCATTTGATGCACTACGTAAACAGAGTCTAATACTGACTCAAAATCAGTCCATGCAGACCATTTCTGCAGGATTTATGAAGATAAATTTCTAACTTTGTTAAGACCAAGTAATGAAAATTTAAGGAATATATTGAATGGAAGACAATATATCAATATGATTTGCATAAATGCATAAAAGTTAGAAAATAAAATGTCCAGCATATCTCTATTACTTTATAATATATGTTGCAAAAATGGCTTGAATACCTTTGCTCCCAATGACTTTTTTTTTTCCAGTGCAGAAGATTGCAGAAGTTATATTTACATAAGATGCAAAATTAACATATCAAATCTTGTTTATGATGAAATTTATCAAAGCTATATGGGTTTATCATTAAAACAAGAACAAGTACTCACCAGTAGCCTCAAAAATATCTTTTTAACTTTTTAGGTTTTAATTCATGGAAGGGTGAATTAGGACCTTTTTAAGAACAAATAAAGAAAATTTAAGCAATAAATTGAATGGAACACATTATGTCAATATGCTCTTTAATGTCAATGTGTTGAATTAGCAACACTGTAAAGATAAAAATTACTAAAAAATACAAAAATTCCTTGTTTATCCTAATATCAGCACTGACGTTAAGCATTTTTATGGTTATCGGTATCGGCCATTTTCAGAACCAGTTTGCTGCTAAAAAAATTTAAAGAAAGTTTTTGTCAGAGCACTTGTTATTCTTAATTTTGACATTCATTTTCATTTAAAAATGGCCTGCATAGCTTTGATCCCAAACACTAGAATATGAAAACAACTTTTACTGTACCTTTTGATTAGAGGTCGACCAATTATTGGCCTGGCCAATTATCACCGCTGATATTAAGCATTTTTATGGTTATCGGTATCAGTCTTTTTCAAAAACTTTGTATTAGCAACACTTAAAAGTAAAAAAAAAATACAACTTCCAACAGATCTCTACTACATTTGTTAAATTTATTTAAATAAAATAATTTTTACTGAAACTTCTAATGAGAAGTTGACTGATTATCGGCCTGGCCGATTATCGGCACAGACTTTATGAATTTTTTCATGGTTATCAGTATCAATGATTTTCAAAACCGATTTGCTGATAAAATAATTTAAAATTATTAAAGTAATGTTTTATTATTCTATTATCCTATAGTTTTTTATTCTTCATTTTGACATTAATTTTAATTTTTACACCAGACATATATATATATCAGTTCAAAATATCAGTTATGGGTCTTCTTGATCATCAATGATCGGTATATAATCACATATCGGTCGACCCCTACTTCAAAAAAATTGTTCTTCCTCAGTATTTTTTGTCTTGTTTTCCAGTGCAAATGTCCAAAAGTCCAAAAATTCATAAATTCAAACTCATTTTGCATCTCAAGTAAATCTATTTTGATTTAAATATATTTGTTTGGAAAACAAGAAAAAACTACTGAGAAACATATTCACATTGTTTTTCAGTGCATGCAACAATGTAATGACATGAATTTATGAATTTAAGACTTTTTACTCTGATTTAAGACATTTTTAGGTTTTAATTTGTGGAAGGGCAAAATATGTCTTTAGGATCCACAAAAAACCCTGAACAACAAAACCAGCTCTTTCAGAAACCATTGCAATTATGGCATTAGCTCATTAACATATGAGCGCACTCATTTGCATATCATTTAATTCCAGTTGCACTGAGTAATTGAGTAGCTCCTCCTCACAGTGAATCGTTTTGTTTTGCACATCACTTTCTTCACAGTTCTGTCTTTCATGAATTGTGAGGATATTCTCGTGTATCTCACCAGAGGAAGTTGGAAGCCGTTGTACTGGCGTTTGGCGTTCCAGCCCTTGGGTTGGTTTTCTCCATCCTCGTACTCCGCCGGAAGCCATCTGGCCAAGCCAGTGTTGGCTGCTCCCCAAAGCGGGTTCTTCCTAAAAAAAACAACACAGTATGAATGCATGTTCGAAAATGTCTCATGACACTGCATTTTTAAAGAATATAAGAAACCTACTGTACTAAAGTGTTTACAAAAAGCTCAGAGTCCCGTAATTTTACACTGCATGCTCTTAAAAATAACAGGACCTGACCAATGATGTCATTGCATACTGTACATTTCATTTTCTGCCTCAGTTTGATGCATGAAATCTCTCACTAACTGAATATAAACAAATCTACTCATTCTTTACATGTTTTTGTCAATGCATTGTGGTTTTGAACTAGAATAACAAGCACTTTCATTACTTGGTTGCACTAACACTACTTTACAAATCATTACATCACGCATAATATGTCCATTTTAGATGCTTTTTGCCATGCATTTCAATTATTTTGTCACAAAAGTACTACAAATATTCCATTTGTTCTCAAAAACTGCATGTATAACTAGCCTGAAGAAAATGTGATTTTTTTTTTCCTGTGCAAAACCCAACACCCACAGTCAAGTCATTCATTTATATAGTGCTTTATAGAGTACAGATTGTTTCAAAGTTATGAAACTAATTAAATTTAACTGCGAAGCAGGAGATAAATTAGAATATTTCATAAAAATGTTCAAAAATGTAAAAGTGTTCCCAGAATATTCTGACATTATTCTGCCTGTGTGATATTTTAGTCTCTATATTTGGGATTGATGAGATCAAACGGCGTAACAACGTACAGTATGAACAGCAGCGATCGTGTTTGTCGAGCCCCAGTAACAATTTTGAGAAAATGTGTTTAAAATAGTATTAGATGCATGTCACACCAAACTCAACTACTTATAAAAGATAGATTTAATCAGAACTAATGATGTTTTTGCATTAAAATATATAATTTGATGCATCAGAACTGGACGGACATGGTACATTTCCCCCCGCAAATGTAAAATTAATGCTATAAATCTTGCTAGCCGAGCCAGTGCAGAGAACCGAGATTCATTTTCCTAAAACCAAATCAATCAGATGCATCATAAAGAAAAAGATAAGGAACATACATATCTCGAGTTTATTCTAATTTAAATCTGTTTATATGATTGCATATGGCTCTATCAGCTCAATGCAAATTAATCCACACAGCAAAGAAAGATTTTCTTACTTTGTGTTGTTTTGCAGTACAAATATCTAAACGTTCTTTAATCAAGATACATTTATTTGAAATGCAAAATTGCTAAAGCTATTGAGTCTTGTTTTCTGAAAAAAGAAAAAGAAAAATACATATCAAAATTAGGCAATTTTTAACTAATACTGTCACAATAATAAATATCTGCCAATGGATTATTTTTTTCTGACCCCATTTTATTCTTGTTGTAAGCATAAATTCACTTTTCAGATTACTAGTCTTTATATTGTATGCAATTTTGCTAAATATTCCATTTTTTATTTTTTTTAGTATTTTTGTCTTGAAAAATATATCAAAATTTAGTGAGTTTATGCTTAAAACTAGAGAAAATGGTCCAAATGGGGTAAAAAAAAAAAAAAAATCAAAGAGAAAACAAAATTATTTTTTTTTTGTTTTATGCATACACAGATTTCATTGATACATTTTTCAAGACTTAATATCTTATGTAATTTCGCTCTCTGCAAAAAATATTTTCTTATTTAGTATTTTTTTTGTCTTGTTTTCCAGTACAGATTTCTAAACTTTCTTAAATTGAGATACAAGCAAACTGACATAAAATATTGCTTCATACATTTTGAAATATATATAAAAACATAAACTTAATTCATGTTTTAAGCAAAACTTCACTTAATTTTCATTCACCTTTAAAGTTGTCCAAATTAAGTTCTTAACAATGCACATTACTAATCAAAAATTACATTTTGATATATTTAAAGTAGGAATTTTACAAAAAATCTTCATGGAACATGATCTTTACTTTATTTCCTAATGATTTTTGGCATAAAAGAAAAATCAATAATTTTGACCCATACTATGTATTTTTGGCTATTGCTACAAATATACCCCAGCGACTTAAGACTGATTTTGTGGTCCAGGGTCACACATATATATATACATATATATATATATATATATATATATATATATATATATATATATATATATATATATATATATATATTAGTACTGGAAAACAAGATAAAAATACTGAGAAACACCATTTTTAGCAGTGAAAAAATCCCACAATACAGCTGCAGCAGATGAAAGCAAGCACAGGTTGGGTGACGTCTTTCATGACCCGAGTGAGCGTGCATGAATATTTAAGGTTTAGACATTATTTTTATACTGTTTAGTGATATTCTCATCTGGTTGAAGCTCTGACCCGCAGGTCATCTTATCATATCAACCTGCTCCTCTCCACAAAAGGCCGCGGAGCTGTTAACCGAGGGTCTGATTTCTGTGCTCTCAAACTGCGAGACGTGCCTCCCGCTGCATTATGGATGAATTATTAAGATGGGAGTCAGATACCTGTTATTGCAGACTCCAGAAATGCTGCGGTATTTTCCGTCTCTGGCGCAGGTGGTGGGCTGGAGAGCGCGAGGGCATCCAGACAGGTTTGCTATCCGCTCCACTGCCTTCACGGAAAGGAGTTCTTGAAAAGGAGTTAATGTGTTTACGAATGCAACTCAAACACTGAAGGGTAAACAGTCCGCCGAGGTTCATGCGGATGCGGCACCATTGATTAAATCTGACATTTAAAGCGCTTCCGAGATGATGCTCCTGCATTATTCCACACTTACAGAGCTGGATCTCTAGTACATGCCGCGCAAAATAACACGCTAATACCCCGCAGCGGCCACATGAAGTGTTTAGACACTTAAAAATGTCATTGCTTTAGATCAAGTGTCATTGATGCTCAGGAGCTTTTATTAAAGAGATGGTTTATGCAGAAATGAAAATTTGCTGTTAATTTAGTCAACCTCAGGTCATCTAATCTTTTGCTGAATCTGTGGTCCCTGGTGATTCACAAAATGCAAATCAGCAGCTTCCGGCACTTTGAGAGTCAAAAAGGCATAAAATGAATACCCGTGGCTCCTGACGATATATTGAGGTCTTATAAAGCGAAACGATCAGTCTGTCTGGTAAGTACTGCCGCTGTAGTATAACGTTACACAGAGCACATGCGATCACAAAAGTGAAAGTAAAATGATGGTGCGTTTAAAACGGCAGTTTCAACAAACCGCATATTAATAGCGTGATTAAATATATATTTTCCTCCATGTGCCAGCTACAGAAATGATCCACCCTGTGAAACAGCCAATCAGAGCAGAGCTCATCATTATTATTCATGAACCTTCCAAATAAGGTAATAACAGACCATTTCATTCTAGGGACAAATCCTAGGGTTGTAAATGGACCTGTAAAACCGTTTCTGGAGAATTTTTGCCATATACTAAGCCATATACCTTCTATGTAGATATCAGAGAACAATTTAAAATATTGTATCAATGCATTCTATGGCACCTTTAAGCACTAATAAACAACAGCAGTTCATCCAAGATGTACAGTAGGTGACTTTTTTCTTCCTTAGAAAGAGATTTTATGAGGTCTTATGAAGCAAAACGATCAGTCTGTGCAAGAAACTGAACATTATTTACAACATTATCACCAGTAACATCCATGTTTCACATCATTATTGAGTGCTTTAAAAATATAATTGTGTATATGTGACCCTGGACCACAAAACCAGTCATAAGGTTAAATTTTACAAAACTGAGATGTATATATCATATGAAAGCTCAATAAATAAGCTTTCTATTGATATATAGTTTGTTAGGATTGGACAATATTTGGTCGAGATACATCTATTTGAAAATCTGGAATCTGAGGGTGCAAAATAATCAAAATATTGAGAAAATCACCTTTAAAGTTGTCCAAATTAAGTTCTTAACAATGCATATTACTAATCAAAAATTACATTTGGATATATTTATAGTAGAAATCTTACAAAAAATCTTCATGGAACATGATTTTTACTTAATTTCCTAATGATTTTTAGCATAAAAGAAAAATCAATATTTTTGACCCATACAATGTATTTTTGGCTATTGCTACAAATATACCCCAGCGACTTCAGACTGGGTTTGTGGTCCAGGGTCACATATGTGATGTCATTGTGTGATTACGCAAATGAACTAATGAATTGAATCAGTTCATTGAAACAAACTGTCTGAAAGAATCAGTTCACAGAATCATATATCCCCCGTTTGCCTTAGGCTCTAAATTACAGGTAATAATGTTGTAAATAATGTTCAGTTTCTTGCACAAACCAATCATTTCACTTCATAAAACCTCAATATATTGTCAGGAGCCATTGGAATTAATTTTGTGTTTCTTGATACCTTGACTTGCATTTTATAATCAGCAAGGAATTACAGAATACTGTTCTACTATAGAAACAAAGTCCATTCCATCTTGGATGGCCTGTAGGTGAGACAATTAACAGCAATTTTTCTATTCCTTTTAACTTCACTGCCACAGTCTGATGCAATAACATTCAGACACTTACTTCTGAGGTTAAGGTAAGATAACAGCCTCACCTGACACAGACAGTGATCTTGTATGCCTCCTGCTCGCCTTCTCCTTTAAAAGCCCTAAAGTCATGTGAAAGATCTCTGCTGATTTGGAGATGTGCTGTGTTTCTGATGCCAGTCGTCTGGAGAGCCTATACATGTGTGAAGGCTGAGGATCGAACCTGCAACTCAGAGAATAAGAGGAAAAAAACTGTCTCTACTGTCTTTAATATGAGATAATATGATTATAGAGGATAAAAAAATATTATAGACAGTTTTTTTTTACCCTTGTGAAGTTTGATTCAGTGCAGAACTGACCATTTCAAGACTCTCTTGGAAGGATGATATAATCAAGCTCTCAGGAACGACTAGTTTTCCAGGGAAAAAAACAAAAGTAAGGATTAGAAATAAAATGTGACCCTGGACCACAAATCCAGTCTTAAGTCGCTGGGGTATATTTGTAGCAATAGCCAAAAATACATTGTATGGGTCAAAATTATTGATTTTTCTTTTATGCCAAAAATCATTAGGAAATTAAGTAAAGATCATGTTCCATGAAGATTTTTTGTAAAATTCCTATTATAAATATATCAAAATGTAATTTTTGATTAGTAATATGAATTTTTAAGAACTTAATTTGAAGAACTTTAAAGTTAATTTTCTCAGTATTTTGATATTTTTGCACCCTCAGATTCCAGATTTTCAAATAGACGTATCTCGAACAAATATTATCCTATCCTAACAAACCATATATCATTAGAAAACCATATATCATCTTATTTATTGAGCTTTCATATGATGTATACATCTCAGTTTTGTAAAATTTAACCTTATGACTGGTTTTGTGGTCCAGGGTCACAAATATGAAACAGAGAGTTCCAATTTTAAACTCTAACTGGTAAAATACAATAATAATAATATTAATTATTATTTAAAAATAACACTTGGTGTTTCTTATTATACAGCTGTAGCTTTAAATTTATAAAAGCAATACGCAACTTAAGGCTGTGATGCCTGTATTATACTGTGACGTCAAGAAAAATCCTCCTAGAAATCCACATTATCATTGCAAAAAAATAGTGTCAGTGTTGAAAATTTAATTAAACTGCTCATGTCCTTTAGTGATATGATATGAAATGTAAAATATTCAGATTCACTCAGTTTTACATTAATATTATGTCCCAAGGGTGGGCTTATGAATACAGACTATAATTTGACGTCTTGCCTTTCGTGCCTAGTTAAAAAACATGGGGTTTGCAAGAAAATCCCCATTTCACCTCTGATTATGCGGCATCAAAGCCAGCGTGATCTTCCTGTGGGGCCGACAGCACAAACAAACCAGAGCCGAAACTCTGGACCGGCGAATGACGACATTCCCACTGGGAATCTTCTGTCGTTACATAACATGCATCCTAATACTAACCAACAACCCATCTACTCTCAACATGAAGACAGCAGCTTAACAATGCCGTCCAGCTCACCATCTGACCTTCCTATTACGTGCCGAGACCTGCAATTTCTCGGGAAATATCCCAAGGGCCTCCGCAGGAGATGTCA
Source organism: Garra rufa (assembly GCF_049309525.1). NCBI lineage: Eukaryota > Metazoa > Chordata > Actinopteri > Cypriniformes > Cyprinidae > Garra > Garra rufa. The sequence goes on along the minus strand of NC_133381.1, from coordinate 3,961,219 downwards.
TTACAGAAATTTGGCAGCAGATGTCAGGTACCAGATGTGGTTGGAACATTGGGTCTGGAAACGTTCAAACTAAATGTCAGTAGGTACAAAATAAACCGTGATGAATCCGTCACCAGCTGGCTATGCGAATAAGTCGCTGTGTTGGGTTCTGGTAATTGCTGCCTAAACCCACTCTGTGGTCTTTGCTTAGTTGGTACAAGGAATAGCAATTAACCACTAATGATCAATCTGAAGAACATCTTACTTGTTAGGGGTAACGCAGTACAAAAGGAGTAATCAGATTACTTTTTTAAGTAACTAGTAAAGTAAAGCATTACTTTTTAATTTACAAGAAAATATATGAGTTACTGATTTACAAATAAGTAACAGATGAGAAAAAGCAACTGGAGCAATCAGATTATTTTTCGAGTAACTGGTAAAGCAATGCATTACTTTTTAATTTACAAGAAAATATCTGAGTCACTCAGTTACAAATAAGCGACAGATGAGAACAAGTAACGGGAGCAATCAGATTATTTCTTTGCATAACTAATGAAGTAATGCATTACTTTTAAAATTTACAAGAAAATACTGAGTTTAATATAAGTAACAGATGAGAAAAAGTAACGGGAGTAATCAGATTCCTTTTTAAAACGAATAGTAAATCAACTCAATACTTTTTAATTTACAAGAAAATATATGAGTTACTGAGTTACAAATAAGTAACAGATGAGACAAAGTACCGTAAAAGTAACAAGCCTAATCAGATTATTTTTCCAAGTAACAAGTAAAGTAATGCATTAATTTTTAATTTACAAGAAAATATCTGAGTTACTGAGTTACAAAGAAGTAACAAATGAGAAAGAGTAACATAAAAATAACAGGAGTTATCAGATTACTTTTTGAAGTAACTAGTAAAGTAACACATTAATTTTTACAATATCTGAGTTACTGAGTTACAAATAAGTAACAGATGAGAAAACGTAAATGTAACAGGAGTAATCAGATTACTTTTTTGAGAAGTAAAGTAACGCATTACTTTTTAATTTACAAGAAAATATCTGAGTTACTGACTTATAAATAAGTAACAGATGAGAAAAAGTAATGGAAGAAATCTGATTGCTTTTCAGAGTAACTAGTAAAGTAACGCATTTTTAATTTACAAGAAAATACAGATGAGAAAAGGTAATGTAAAATAACGCGAGCAATCAGATTATTTCTTTGAATAACTAATAAAGTAATCCATTACTTTTTAGTTTACAAGAAAATATCTAAGTTACTAAGTTACGAAGAAGTAACAGATGAGAAAAAGAAAGAAGTAATGGGAGTAATCAGATTACTTTTTCGAGTAATTAGTAAAGTAACATTATTTTTACATTTACAAGAAAATATCTGAGTTACTGAGTTCAAAATAAGTAACAGATAAGAAAGAGTAATGTAAACATAACAGCGGTACTAAGATTACTTTTTTGAGTAAAGTAACGCATTTTTAATTTACAAGAAAATATCTGAGTTACTGAGTTACAAAGAAGTAACAGATGATAAAAAGTAATATATAAGTAACAGGAGCAATCCGATTACTTTTTTGAGTAAATAGTAAAGTAGCGCATTACTTTTTAGTTTACAAGAAAATATCTGAGTTACCGAGCTACAAAGAAGCAACAAATGAGAAAGAGTAACGTAAAAATAATGGGAGTTATCAGATTACTTTTTCAAGTAACTAGTAAAGTAACACATTACTTTTTAATTTACAAGAAAATATCTGAGTTACAAAGAAGCAACAAATGAGAAAGAGTAACGTAAAAATAATGGGAGTTATCAGATTACTTTTTCAAGTAACTAGTAAAGTAACACATTACTTTTTAATTTACAAGAAAATATCTGAGTTACAAAGAAGCAACAAATGAGAAAGAGTAACGTAAATATAATGGGAGTAATCAGGTAACTTTTTTGATTAACTAGTAAAGTAGTGCATTACTTTTTAATTTCAAGAAAATATCCAAGTTACTGAGTTACAACTGAGTTACAAATAAGTAACAGATGAGAAATAGTAACGTAAAAGTAATTTAACACATTACTTTCCATAAAATGTAACTAACACAATTAGTTACTTTTTTAGGGAGTAATGCAATATTTTAATGCATTACTTTTAAAAGTAACTTTCCCCAACATTAATCAAGATAACTCAATATCGCATATAAATTCAAATGTATGTAAAAGATGCCACATACACTGAGTTGAATTAGATGAATCTGTGCTCAGAATGCAGCACATAATGACAGAGGTTAAACACATCAGAACGCCAGCCATGTCCTTGCTGACCTGAAATGAAAGAGAAAAATAAGTGCAATAAAAGTCAAAGGACAGAACAACAAACTTTGAGAGCAGATGTGATATTTACTTTCATTGCAGAATAATTAACACTATTTATTCTGTACTCTGAACTATGTGATTTACTGTACGAAGTATGGAATAAACATATTGAGAGTGATTATCTATGATTTTACAGAAGAAATCTATCATATCTTGTCCCAAAAGCATAAAAAAGTGTTACATTTTAGTAATATTCTGTACATCTAATCTGTTATTTGACTATTAGCATTGGTATAAGATGATATTTTAACACCAATTAACTTTAGCTTAACAAATATTACCATTTACAATTGTATATTACAGAAATAAAATCTGTATTTGTGTTACAGCATGATACTGTTAATTTGGCCTTGATTAGTTAAATTTCTGCGAAAATAATATAAGATATCCATGCAAACTCTACCATTCAAAGGTTTGGGTTGAGTAAGGTTTTCTTTAATTAATGCTTTTATTCATCAAGGACACATTAAATTGATCATTAAAGACATTAAACATGTTACAAAAGATTTCTGTTTCAAATAAATGCTGTTTTCAACATTGCAACAGCAAATCAGCATATTAGAATGATTTCTGAAGGATGTCATACTGAAGACTGGAGTAATGATGCTGAAAATTCAGCTTTGATCACAGGAATAAATTACATTTCAAAGTATATTCGATTAGAAAACATTTATTTAAAACTGTAAAAATATTTCACAATATTACTGCTATATTTCATACCTCTAGTCTCGGTGGTTTTGTGTTGTGAGGCGTTTGTCTGTGTTTTTCCAGTCAGTTGTGTTGACTCTCCCCTGTGTTCTGGTCTCTGCTGGGTTTTGCTCACTGACTGTGAACAGTCAAACTCTGCTGATTCCACCAAAACCCTTGATTTTCAAGGCTCCAGCTTCATGAAGCGTGGCGTTCGAGTAGCCCTCTCTAAACACAACACAAGTGCTTGTGTCAAGCATCTGTCAGGCCTTGGAAATCATGATTATCTGCTCGTAGCAGATTTCAAACATGACATTTCACAACCTTATTGCTATTGTTCACCTAAAACAGAACTACTTTGTCATCATTTATGAACTGTATTTTGATTTCTCCCCTGAATATTCCTATAAACGACACTCTTTTATCTCATTTTCAGGGAAGGGTCCGTCTATGAACTCTTAAACACAACTCAATTCACTCAACTCATTATTTTAGCTGTATGTCTGCAGTAGATGAGGAATGATCTGATGCTTTTGGCATAACTCATCTGAATAGTCAGGTCTTTGGCTGGACAGTGATCCATAATTAAAGTACGTCAAGTCATTAATCTAGATTAATAACTAAGCATGTTAAGGCTTCATTGGGATTAATCACACTTGATCTGATGCCTTTGTACCAGTATAATCATCTAAAAGCCTATAAAGAGAGTTTAAATAATTCATTTATAAGAGTTAATGTCATAACATAAAACACAGTGACTATACATTTACATTATATTGTCTGAGAAAGGTGCTGCAACACTCACCGACAATTTCCAGGGTGTTGCCATCAGATGCTAGGCTAGGGTGTTTTGAGTGGTTGATAGGTGGTTTCTTCCTGTTCTTTTGTTGAAATTACTACCGGTCACATTACCAATCTTTCAGTGAAATTTCGGCAAAAAAAAAAACCTTCATATATTTGTGTTGGTGTAACACCCCCCGTCATTCTATCTGTCTTGGTTTCTCCCATATGCCCATTTTTGGTTTTCCTGTCATTAGTGTCATTCCCATTACCTGTCTATGTCTCGTTAACCTGTCTTTGTTAGTTTGTTTGAGTTCTTGGTTCGGTGTCTGGCTATAAGGTTACCTAGTGTTTGCGTGTGTTTTTCTTAAAGTAAGCTTTCAGTATTTAATAAAAAAAACAAGCTTTTTTTTGTTTGTTTGTTTTTTGCTGATCTGAAAAATGATCCGATCCGTGACTCAAAATCTGTAATGTAATTCAAACCGTGAGTTTTGTGATGCGTTGAACCACTAGACTTAACTGATTTCAATACCAAACTGTCTACCTGCCATGAACTACCTACCTGCCTGGATTTCCCACCCAACCTCCCTTTACTGCTTCCTCCATTCATCCATGCTGCATCAGCCATGCTACCGCTGTCTCCTGACAGCCCCTCTGCTCACTCTCAGCCCACCATCTGTGCGGTGGGCTTGCTGTGGGTCTGCCAGAGCAGGGGTGGAGCAGCGGGAGTCCGGGATTTTGAGGCTGGAGGCAAAGACAAGGGATCCTCCAGCCTCAAAATCCCGGACTCCCGCTGCTCCACCCCGGCTCTCCGCTCTCAGCTCTCTCGTCTCCACCGTTGCTGGTAGACCAACCAGCTCTGCCGGGCTCAGTCGTCCTCCCAGCTCCGCCTTGGCCGGCTGTCGTCCCGCCATCGCCTTAAGACTCCACTCTACTCCTGCTGCGCCTCGTCGCTCCATCCCACTGGCTCCGTTAAGCCCCTCGCTCCCTCTGGCTCCACCTCAGTCCTCTGTTGCTCCGGCTCCGCGGTGGACCTCCAGATCTCCGCCTCAGTCGCCAGAGCCTTGGGCTCCGCCTTGGCCCTCCGAATCCTCTGTGTTGCCCAGGATCTTCAGCTCTCCGTCTCCGCCTAAGGCTCGACCGCCACCTGCTCTGCCTCCATCGGTCGGCCCCCTGGAGTCGTCAGCCCTTCCTCCACCCTGGCTCCCCCCTCCGTCGGCTCCACCGTGGGCCACCATCATGGCTGCGGCCTGGGTCTTACCTGGCGGCTCCTGCTCCGGATCCCTTCTGTCTCCTCCATGGCTCCTCCCTCCGTCTGATCCATTCTGGACCCTTCTATCTCCTCCTTTGCTTCTCCCTCCATCGGATCCACCCTGGACTCTGTTGATTGTCCTCCTCGAGGGAGTCCATCCTCCGCCGAAGAATCCTCCTGCATAGACTTTGTGTTTTCCATCCCTCTCCATCCTTTTGTTCCACCTACCAGTCCACTTATCTCTTCATTCCTTGTCTACAGCGCGAGGTCGCACCTTCCGGGAGGGGGGAGTAATGTAACACCCCCATCATTCTGTCTGTCTTGGTTTCTCCCATATGCCCATATTTGGTTTTCCTGTCATTAGTGTCATTCCCATCCCCTGTCTATGTCTTGTTAACCTGTCTTTATTAGTTTATTTCAGTTCTTGGTTCAATGTCCAGCTGTAAGGTTACCTAGTGTGTGCGTTTGTGTTTTTCTGCCTTGCCTGCCTGTGAATTACCCTGCCTGTGGATTATATTAAAGAACTTTGCATTTGAATTCAACTTCGTGTTGCGCCCTTCCTACACGCACCGTGACAGTTGGATGTTATCTTTGGAATTGAAATCATTGATATACTTTTTTGGGTATTTCAGTTTATCTCATAAAACTATAGCGAGCTAAACTAGTAGTAGTACTGACTGTGTCTCATTAACGTGGTTGAACATGAGAAAAACGGAGGAACAGACAAACTGAATCAATTGAGTGAGTCATTTATGCTGGAACTGCTCCGACTGATTTAAACTTATGGCAGCAAAAAAACTGATCAAAAGAGCCATTCATTTTTTGAATTTTGACATCACTTGTAATAATTTTAGTGATGGCAATAATAAATTAATAATTTTGATTCGTTTGCTAAATTTAGTAGAGATGCTACATGTCCCTACCAATATCCAGCGACTAGTTTGGCAAAAACCCATTGCTAAATAAATAATTACATTTACTTGATAATCGAAAGCCTGGGGAAATTGAGAGGCTCTCGTTTGCAGGGTTTTCTATTGAAATAACTCAATTTCGCAATGTGACCACATCTTGAGAGCAACATTAACACTGATGCTTACCTTAGTAAACACCACTAATTAGTGGCCAGAAAACACCTTAATGATGTGTAAATATTGCCATCTCACAGGTCTGATGTTCCTGCACTTTAGAGTGAAACTGTTACCGACTGGCGTCAATGATACTTGACAGAAACAAAAGAACCAGCTCATCTGACGTAGGGCCACGGCTCCTGAAGCTCTTCACGGCGATTCGAGTGTCCTAGATGGGGCGGTAATTGATCAATGACGTGTTTGTCCCTCAATACAGCACTGCTGGCTGAATCAGTCGAGACTCTTTCCCTATAAATGTTTCTTCCTCCGTCTCTGGAGTTTAATTCAGCACCGATCCGCCTCTCTGAAGCCCAGCAGAGCACAGAGACGCTGCTTTAGTATTCACTCCAGCTTCCAAGAGTCCAACGCTTCAGATGGGCCTGTTCGTGACAATATGAGTGCATTACGTAACTTAGCTGATTTTTGAGGATTTGATTTCTGAGGCATCATCATCGTCAATATTTGTTTAGAATTTGCATATTTTAAAACATTTTCACACAAACAAGGCCACTGTTTTTTTTATATATTGTAACTACTGCATTCACCACATAAATAATAAAAGGTACAACCAATTTCATTTATCACAGATTTTTAAACTGCAAATATATATATGGGGGACTATTATATATATATATATATATACAAACACACACACACACACACTTTTACATATGAGCATTTTCTCTTTCATCTGAAGCCACACAATAATCATGCCGTATTCCGTCAGCAATGAGCTAATCATTCCTTTATTTGGAAAAGAACTGGAATAACATCAAACTAAATAGAACAGTAGTTTAGGGACCTTGATTTTTAGAAAATGTCAGTTTTTGAGGACAGTAGCTGGCAAGACTGTCTATTCACTGTTAATGAAACGACTACTTCATAATAACACGTATCAAATCAGTGTAACATAGGTAGCACTTTAATTCAAATGGAGGCAACCATCAGAAGGGACTTTAAAAATTGTATATATGACTTGCTATCATTATGCTTTGTGCTAAATGAAGAGGTTTGAGGCATCAAATAGAAAACAAAAGGGCAAAAGAACACAAAGTCTAGTTTGGTTGATATTACAGCTGGAAGTCTCAGAGTTTCACCCGTTTTGCCCTGGATTTGTCAAATTGTCAAATGCAGTTCATGCATCAACTTATAATGCCGTATGTCAACATCTGCTGTGCTACATAATCGGTTTAAGCATATGATTGATCATATTAGTACTGTAGGTAAGAAAGAAATCGTAACTCAAAGCATGTCAAAATATCATCTACTCAAAGTGCTCCTTAAACGTCGCTCTGGATTTAGAAGATTCGTACAAAAATAACAAGAACTAGATATATATTGTGCATAAAATCAGAGAACCAGACGAGATTGTACATGTTTCGTCACACATGGATGTTTCTAGCTGCTGCACATGTACTTCTGCGTGAGACTTTGATTGTTGACAAAGACGGGATCCACCGTGGCCACTTTAGCAGCGATGAACGAGTGAATGCAATGAAGGACGGCCGTCAGATTGGCGAACTCCAGCTCCTGGAGGAAAAGAAATCACATTAAAATATGTTTCTCATAGGGATCATACAAAATGCATGTTATTGTTTATTAAGCACTGACCTGAATAAGATATTTCACATAAAAGATGTTTACATATAGCCTAGTCCTCAAGAGAAAATACTAGTTGAAAAAGTTTCAAAAGTTTACATCCCCTTGATTCTGAATACTGTGTTATTACCTGAATGATCACAGCTGTGTTTTTTGTTTAGTGATAGTTGTTCATGAGTCCTTTGTTTGTCCTGAACAGTTAAACTGTCTGCTGTTCTTCAGGAAAAATCCTTCAGATCCCACAAATTCTTTGGTTTTCCAGCATTGAGGACAACTGAGGAACTCATATGCAACTATTACAGAAGGTTCAAACACTCACTGATGCTCCAGAAGGAAATACAATGCATTAAAACATTATTTGTTTGGAGGCTATCCAGGACCGGCTTTGGAAATAACGATGTCCAGTGACAAGGTAGAGTATGTTGCATGACTTTATGAAAGACTTTATGAAAACGAAATAAAACATGATAATGACATAGTTTGCTTTTTTTTTTTTTTTTTTTTTAAAGCAAGTCGCATTTGTAGTCTCATTTGAACTACAAAACCACGACCCAAACTTACATAGTGCTGTTCTGCTGAATACGTTTTAACCCTGTTATGAGTTGATGAACCACTGACACGAGTTCGGAAACATTATTTTAGGGTAAAAAAAAAACACTCCTTAGTGTTGCTTTAAGATCCGGGGGGTGAAAACTTTTGAACAGAATGGAGATGTTTAAATGTTTCTTATTTTGCCTAAATATCATTTTTTTTTTCATTTCGTACTGCCCTTTAGAAGCTACAGAAGTTTTCTCAGGAGACAAAATAAGTTAATTTACCCTGATCCTCAAATTCCAAAAGTTTTCACCCCCCGACTCTTAATGCATGGTTTTTCCTTCTGGAGCATCAGTGAGCGTTTGAACCTTCTGTAATAGTTGCATATGAGTCCCTCAGTTGTCCTCAGTGTGAAAAGATGGATCTCAAAATCATACAGTCATTGTTGGAAAGGGTTCAAATACACAAAAATGCTGGAAAACCAAAGAATTTGTGGGATCTGAAAGATATTTCTTTAACAGCAGACAGTTTAACTGTTCAGGACAAACAAGGGACTCACGAACAACTATCACTAAACAAAAAAAACACAGCTGTGGATCATTCAGGAAATGACACAGTATTAAGAATCTAGGGGATGTAAACTTTTAAACAAGGTCATTTTTATAAATTCAACTATTATTTGTAAACATCTTTTATGTGAAATATATTATTCAGGTCAGTACTAAATAAACAATAGCATGCATTTTGTATGATCCCTCTTATTTTGGTCAAATAATTAATATTTTGCAGATTCTGGAAAGGGGGATGTAAACTTTTGACTTCAATTGTAGAGTTAAAAATTAAACTGGCTCTAAACATCTTGACTGAGTTTGATCGAGTAAACGTCAAAATAACATTCATAATTTTTCCAGATAAACACTTACTGGACTGAAGCAGCTTGGCTCTACTTGATTCTCCATGAATCATTTCTTAGTCTCAAATCTGATCATCAGGATCTTTTGAGGAAAAAATTTCTAGAAGATTTATTTCACTGTTCCTCATTGGATGAAAGATCTTCACAAGCCTCCAAAACATCATTGGATTGCATTGCATTATATGCTTGGATCATTTCAATCTGATCTTACTAGGACATTTTATTGGAGATATAAAGTGACGGCTGATATTTAGATCATTTTATGTTAGCATCTGCTGTACTGTTATAAAGATCTCATTGAATTCCGTCACATAAATATCAGCATCTGCAGCATATTGCACAGTTTTGCTCAGTTTGAGTCTCCAAGCTGTTTTTTCTCCATATTCTCACTGTATCAGACTATATGAGCCATAAAAGCCTGATATTATATATGAAATATACTCAAGAGACCAAAACATTTAGATTATTTCATACGTCAGGCTTTACAGGGTTAATTATGTCATCTCATTTGACTATTTTATTATTTTAATAATAAATCTGACATTAAAACAGTCAAACGAATATTGTATTGATACAGGATCGATGTTGACTTGACATTTCATCCTAATATTTTCATGTAAACACATCCTGACCTTCATTTCGATCTGTTTATTCTCTGAATTCTGGAACAGGAGCTTCACTCGTGTCTTGCCGTCATCCGATGAACCCTTCAGCTGGGAGAATTTGTATTTCCAGATGGTTTTCTGTGGAACAGCAGATGAAAAATATTAAGCAGAGAAGACTGACATGCAAAAGCTGTGCACATGAGAAATCAGGTGGTTATTCAATGAGAAACTTCACATGAAACCCTATTCACGTCTGTGTTTTGACTTAAACGGTGATGATACAGTATCAGAATTTCCACAAAAATACTGGACAGCACGACGGCTTTCAACACTGATAATAATCAAGTTTCCTAAGCAGCAAATCAGCTTATTAGAATGATTTCTGAAGGATCATGTGACACTGAAGACTGCAGTAATGATGCTGAAAATTCAGCTTTGATCACAGGAATAAATTACTTTTTAACACAGATTCACACAGAAAACAGGTATTTTAAAATCTAATAACATTAGGTAGGAAATTTACAAGATAACTTCATGAAACATGATCTTTACTTAAAGGAGAAGTTCACTTCCAGAACAAAAAATGTACAGATAATTACTCACCCCCTTGTCATCCAAGATGTTCATGTCTTTCTTTCTTCAGCCATAAAGAAATTTATGTTTTTTGAGGAAAACATTTCAGGATTTCTCTCCATATAGTGGACTTCTATGGTGCCCGCGAGTTTGAACTTCCAAAATGCAGTTTAAATGCAGCTTCAGAGGGCTCTAAAGGAACTTATCTAGTGAAAAAAAATGTCATTTTATATACTTTTTAACCTCAAATGCTTGTCTTGTCTAGCTATATGCCTCTATTTGAGTATTCCAGTTCAAGATAGTTAGGGCATGTCGAAAAACTCTCATCTCATTTTCTCCTTTAACTTCAAAATGATCCTTCATTGCTACAAAAGTACCGACTCAGTCTTTACAAAGTGAACATGCAAAGGAGATAAAACGGCCTTTACAAAAAAGATTTTAAATTGGAGGAGAAAATGAGTTTTTCGACATACCCTAACTGTCTTAAACCAAAATACACAAAGTACATGCAGAGCTAGACAAGATGAGCGTTTGCGGTTAAAAAGTGTATAAATTGTCTTTTTTTTTAAGGCGAGACACTGCAGGTGAATAGGGTAAAAAAATTAACTAATAGTTATGACCTTACTTACCCAGTTGATTGATTACATTGATAATTGCAAACATTTTTTGTATTACAAGTTTTCTAAAATATTACGTTTAAATATGCAAATGAGCCATTATTTAATGAAATATGCGCTAATTTGCATACATTTCTAGAACAAAAATCTAAACACTGGATGAAGTCAGTTTCAATATTCTAGTTTAATTTGTTTGACATATTAGAGTCAAATGTTTTTACAGAGGGGATTTTGGGTATCTTATTTTGTCAGTCCATACTTCAGAAAAAACTTACAACAGACAGGAAACACTATATTTTTTTACCATTTTTTGAGGAATAAAATGTATAAAATCAAGCAAATTATATATGAACAAATCCCTCTGTAAAAACCTTCAGGATATAGACAGGAATAAAAATGTAAAGTTCGGTGTGTGTAAGTGCTACTGAAGTGGATATTTATGGCTCAGTGTCGGAGAAAAACACATTTTGAGAAAACGGCCTTTAAAAATATGGATTGTAATTGAAATCTATTGACACAAATAGATAAAGTGCTATAAAAGAAACATGTAAATGTGTCTTTTGGACGTTTTTTTCCCACTAGTCTAAAAAGAAACTTTATGAAGAACAAAAAAGCCCAAAATCTCAAATTTGACATGTGCATGAAAAAACAGCATTTTTGCCTGCAGTGTCTCTCCTTAAATGACAGATCGTTTAGTTAAGACCCTTCTTCCTCAGCTAGGATCTTTTAGAGCCCTTTGAGACTGCATTTAAACTTGCGGACACCATTGAAGTCCACTATATGGAAAATATATATTATCATGTATATGTTTTCCTTAAAAAACATAATTTCTTTATGACTGCAAGATAGACATGAACAAATTGGATGACAAGGGAGTGACTAAATTATCTGTACATTTTTGTTCTGGAAGTGTTTTTCTTAATATCCTATTGATTTAGGGCATAAAAGAAAAATCTATAATTTTGACCCATACAATGGCTAATGTTGGCTATTGCTACAAATATACCCGTGCTACTTAAGGTCACATATTCATACTAAATACCAAAAACTTTAAAGCAGACTTTTCTCTGTTAAGATATCTGTTCATTTATACCATCTAAGCCTTTTTGACCAAAAAAAAAAAAAAAAAAAAAATTATTTTAATGTACAAGCTGAAAAAAAGTTTCAAAGTCACTGTCTGTATGAACTGCATTTTAAATGCAACTTTTAATCATTTTAGAAACCTTCACATCTTAAAATCCAGACAGTGTCACGGCATTGAATTGAACACCAAATGATGTTTTATTCACTCTGAAGGAGGAAAGTTCAGTCTTTTGGCTGATATTAATCCAGAAATGAAGATTTCTGTTTATTTCTCTCTCTGTTCTTTCTTTATCCTTGGCACAACAACAAAGCTGCAATAAAAAAAAGTCCATCTCCTGTCGTCTCTCACATTAAAATCCAACAACATATTTGTTTAGAGCTTGTAAACAGTGCTTGATCTGTGCAGATTTCTCTCCTGATTCCCCGGAGGAAGCATTATTATGGATTAAAGAGTCTGAATAATGGATTTGTTTCTTTCAAACACCCATCTTTTGTCTTCCCAAGATGTTAACTGATGGACTGGAGTGGTGTGGATTATTGTGATGTTTTTATCAGCTGTTTGGACTCTCATTCTGACGGCACCCATTCACTCCATTGGTAAGCTAGTGATGGAATGCTACATTTTTCCAAATCTGATGAAGAGCAGATTTTTATTTTTGGCTGCACTGTTCCTTTAAAAACCCTCTGGTTGTGTTCGGGTCAAACTGATCCAGAAAAGATTTTCTTTTCCTCGAAAATATTAGTTAACGTTATCGCATTGGACTCAAACTTCCTGACTTTGTTCACACAGGGTATAAGTACTTCTCATAAATTTTGTACAAATTTTCATAAAAAAATATATATATATATATATATATATTTTTTGTGGTTTTTATTTCACCTAGTCACACTTGTGGTGTTTCCGGTCAAAAATGACCCGACTCCAAACAATTGATTATAAATCTCTCATTCTGCTATATTTTCACCAAATATTGGATTCAATCTTTTTGTCAACTTGTTTTCTTTCATTTAGGACTGGTTTTGTGTTTCTATTTGCATCTGAGTAATCATAGGCCTCATTTATCCTAAAGTAGGCACCTAATTTTTTAAATGAAAAAAGCATTTTTTCTAAATAATTTTTACAATATGAGATACAAAATTATGAAAATTAGCACTGTTTATCACACTAGTGTGCTTTAATGTTTAATCAGGAAGTTTGCTTTTAAATGCTTTTATTTTGTACAAAATTGCAAAAAGTCACAGTTGTGGTGTTCCCGGGTCAAAAATGACCGGACTCCAAACAATTGCTTATAAATCTCTCATTCTGCTATATTATCACTAAATATTGGATTCATTCATTTTGTCAACTTGTTTTCTTTCATTTAGGACTGGTTTTGTGTGTCTATTTGCATCTGAATAATCGTAAGCTTCATTTATCTGAGAGAAGGTACCTTGTTTTTTGAGTGAAAAAATCTTTTTTATGAATAATTTTCACAATATTAAACAAAAAAATTATGAAATTTTGCACTGTTTATTATACTAGTGTGATTTAATGTTTAATCAGAAAGTTTGTTTTCAAATGCTTTTATTTGTACAAAATTGCAAAAAGTCACACTTGAGGTGTTCCCGGGTCAAAAATGACCGTACTCCAAACAATTGTCTATAAATCTTTCATTTTGCTATATTATCACCAAATATTGGATTCAATCATTTTGTCAACTTGTTTTCTTTCATTTAGGACTGGTTTTGTGTTTCTATTTGCATCTGATTAATCGTAGGCCTCATTTATACAAAAGCAGGCATCTCATTTTTTAGTAAAAAAAAGCATTTTTTCTGAATAATTTTCACAATATGAAATAAAAAATATTATGAAAATTTGCAATTTATCACACTAGTGTGCTTTAATGTTTAATCAGGATGTTTGCTTTTAAATGCTTTTATTTTGTACAACACTGCAAATTTTTAGAATTTTTTGTTTAATATTGTGAAAATGATTCATATTTTTTTTTTTTCACTCAAAAAACTCTCTCAGATAAATGAGGTCTACGATTACTCAGATGCAAATAGACACACAAAACCAGTCCTAAATGAAAGAAAACAAGTTGACAAAAAGATTGAATCCAATATTTGGTGATAATATAGCAGAATGAGAGATTTATAAGCAGTTGTTTGGAGTCCGGTCATTTTCGACCGGGAACATCAAAGGTGTGACAGGAATCCGAACAAAACCAGAGGGTTAAATTAGTCAATAAAGCACTTTCATTTCACGAGGACTGTAATAAAGCTCTTTCATTACGGGTAGTTGAGCTGGTTTGGGTTGAACGTGCAGATGTGATCAGCGCATCGTAACAGAAGACTGAAGACAATCACGTTTCACACACTTTTCACTGATGTGCAAATCACCGCCTGCTATTGGAACCAAGAACAATACATGCCAGATTTAGACGGCACAATTAAATTGGCCTGTCAGCCTCGTAATCAGCCCGTGTTACTTTATTCACACTCTCTCACGAGGCCAGATCCACACGCTTCTGCGTGAATCACAAATCATGCCATTAACCAGCACCTGCTGAACTCTTCAGCTCAAAAATAAAATATGATTAAGCTGTAATTTAGGAAACTAGTTCTATTAAAGGGTTCAACGGTTACGGCTTACATGAGGATGTCTTTCGTGTGTTTGGAACCGTCTTATGATTTGATCAAACAGGATGAATGTTTTGGAGTGACACAAACACATTAGAATTCAATAGAGTCACTGATAATATACTGTAAATAAATGGATAAAAAGTTAGAAAGGGATTTTCAAAACACTGGAAAAACCTACTGATCGCCAACTAAAACAATGTTCACAAGAAAACATGTTTTATTTAGACATTTTGATATTGATAATATTTAGATTTTTAGAACAAAAAACTAAAACAAACTAAAGCAAACAAACAAATAACACGGATGGATAAAAAAATATTAATAAAAAATAAAATAATATAGGGATAATTTCTGAATAAACTGGCAGGAAATAAATAAATAAACAGCATGAATAAAATAAAATATAAAAAAATAAATCGAAATAAAAATATATTAAAACTAAACATGGCTGGATGGATTTTTTTTCCCCCTAAAATAGGGAAGATTTTTGAATAAACTGGCAGAAAAATAAATAAGTAAATGAATGAATGGGTGATATAAAAAAATAAAATAAAATAAAATAAAATAAAATAATTTAAAATAAAATAAAATAAAATAAAACAAAATAAATGGCAATATTTCTGAATAAACTAGCAGGAAATAAATAAATAAATAAATAAATAAGTAAATTGAATGAATGAATGAAAATGAAATAAAATAAATAAACAACATGAATAAAATAAAATGGGAAGGTTTCTGAATAAACTGGCAGGAAATAAATAAATAAGTAAATAAATAAATAAACAAATGAACGAATGAATGAATGATATGGATGGATAAAAAAAATAAATTGGCAGGATATAAAATAAAACTAAATAAAAAACTAGGGATCATTTCTGGCAAACTGGCAGGAAATAAAAAAAATAAATAAACTACATGAATAAAATAAAATATAAAAAAATAAATCAAAATAAAAATATATTAAAACTAAACATGGCTGGATGGATAAATAAAACAAACAAACAAAAAAACACAGACTTCTAACTGGATATTTTGATAAAAAATAAAATACATAAAAATGAGTATAAATAAATAAATATAACTGAAAATAAATAAATAAAAACAAATAATCTAGCGAGCAGAAGAGTAATGAAGTGAAATACTGAGTGTATTATAGCGGCGGTTTATTCTGAGTTCAGTCCTGTCAGGACTCAGCTGTGAGTTTCTGCTCAGAAAGCCAATAAGCAGCAAAAAGCAGAGGCGCAGTTTGATTTTCTTACTTTTGAGATGCTGTCGGAGCAGGAGAAGCCCGACTCAAAGTCGAGCGTGAAGCATAGGATCTTCCCTTGACTGCTGCACATGTAGCTCTTCGACTGCACACAAACAACAACAACAACAACATTTACACACAAAGCTCAAGAGCGCATTGTTTGCTGTAAACACTTTAAAAACAACAGACAACATTCATATTTAAATCGCTGAACATCCAACACTCCTGATCTTGTATGCTTTATATTCCCGGGAACAGGACAGGTATGGCACGGTTGCCATGGAAACGGCTGGCCAACGCTGCGCTTAGAGAAACTATGACTAACAATACACTTTCTGAAAAAAAATCAATGTCCAGACAAGTGATCCTCCAGTATCATCGCATACTAGGGTATTACCACAGTAAGAGTATTTATGCATGTCTGTATGTATGTATGTATGTATGTTTTTTTTTTTTTTTTTTGTACTAATTTCTTAAATAAATAGAAACAAAAAACATGGATGGATGGAAAAAATAAATAAATAAAATGGAATATTTTTGAATAAACTGGCAGGAATGAAAACAAACTAACTAATTAATAAACAAATAATAAGGATGGGGGAAAAAAGGGAATATTTCTAATAAACTGGCAGGAAAAAAAAATAATAACATGAATGGATGGATAAAATAAAATAAATAAGTAAATTGAATGAATGAATGAATGAATATAAAATAAAATAAAATTAAAGTAATTCATAAACTGGCAGGACACAAGTAAATGAATGAATAAATGAATGAATGAATGAATGGATAAAAAATAAAATAAAATAAAATAAAATAAAATAAAATAAAATAAAATAAAATAAAATAAAATAAAATAAAATAAAATAAAACAAAATAAAACAAAATAAAATAAGTAAGATTTCTGAATAAACTGGCAGGAAATAAATAAATAAATAAATAAATAACAAGGATGGAAAAAATAAAATTTAATTTAAAAATTTACTTAAAATAATTCAATTTACTTAAAATAAAATAAATAAGTAAATTGAATGGATGAATGAATATAAAATAAAATAAAATTAAAGTAATTCATAGACTGGCAGAACATAAGTAAATGAATGAATAAATGAATGAATGAATGAATGAATGAATGGATAAAAAAAATAAAAATAAAAAAAAATAGGTAAGATTTCTGAATAAACTGGCAGGAAATAAATAAATAAATAAATAAATTACAAGAATGGAAAAAATAAAATTTAATTTAAAAAATACAATATTTTTGAATAAACTGGCAGGAATTAAAACAAACAAAAACAAATAAACAAACAAATAACATGGATGGATAAAATACAATAAATAAAAAATAAAATAGAATAGGGAAGATTTCTGAATAAACTGACAGGAAATAAATAAATAAGTAAATAAGCAAATAAACAAATTAATGAATGTCATGGATAGATAAAAAAAAAATAGGGAATATTTCTGAACAAACTGACAGGAAATAAATAAGTAAATTGAAAGAATGAATGAATATAAAATAAAATAAAATTGCGAAGATTTTTGAATGAACTGAAACTGTCAGGAAATAAATAAATAAATAAATAAATAACAAGGATTTGAAAAATAAAATAAAATTCAATTTATTTAAAAAATAAAATAGTTTTGAATAAACTGGCAGGAATTAAAACTAAGAAAAACAAACAAATAACATGGATGGATGGAAAATAAAATTAAAAAATACAAATTTAATTTAATTTAATTTAATTTAAAAAATAAAATAAAAAGGGAACAGATAAATAAGTAAATTGAATAAATGAATATCAAATAAAATAAAATAAAATAAAATAGAGAAGGTTTTTGAATAAACTGGCAGGAAATAAATAAGTAAATGAATGAATGAATGGATGAATGGATGGATGGATGGAAAAAAATAAAACAGGGAAGATTTCTGAAGTAAACTGAATAAATGATTGAATGATTGAATGAATATAAAATAAAATAAAATAAAATAGGGAAGATTTTTGAATAAATTGACAGGAAATAAATAAATAAATTGAATGAATACATGAATGAATGAATGGATGGATAAAAAAATATAATAAAATAAAATAAAATTAGGAAGATTTCTGAATAAACTAGCAGGAAATAAATAAGTAAATAAATCAATAGATAAATGACGGAATGAAAAAATGACCAAATGACATGGATGGATAAAAAATAAAATAAAATAAATGGATAAAAAAATAAAATAAAATAAAATAAAATGATTTTTTGCCAGTTACTATGATACTATGGTACTGGGTATTTATGTATGCGAGCATCTCTTTACATTATAAAAAAGATAATAAAATAAAATAAAATAAAATGGGAAGATTTCTTAATAAACTGGCAGTGCAGCGTAGCAGGAAATAAACAAATAAACACATTGAAGATAGATGGACAAAATAAAATCCTCTTGGTTTACCGTGGGTTTAATAGTTTCTATTGCTCTCATTTGTAAGTCGCTTTGGATAAAAGTGTTTGCTAAATGGTTAAAAATAAAATCAAATATGAATCAGTCAACATGCATGCTAATAAGTAACTAGTTAGTAGTAAGAATTGCCTTAAAAGTCCTTAAAAATTGACTGACTGAACAGAAATCTTTAGTGAGAGCATTGACAGATCTCAGCAGCATCTGAAGCCTCTGTGTGATTGCGTTTGATCATCTGAGAGTCTCAGTGTTTGCTTCACTATAATTAGATTCCTGGAAGTTTGTGCTTGTGGTTGATGTGATTATAGAGATCGATATTCACAACACACTGGCCCTCAAAATTACATTACATTACAGTGAACTGATGCACAATCCCTGAAGAGCAATTGACTGGCATTTCAGCAGCTCGAAAGAAGTTAAAACTGCTTAAAATAGAATAAAATAAACGTCTCTTTGAATAAAGTGTCTGTCAAATGAATGAATGTAAATGCAAAGTTTACCGACCGATTAACTGATTAAATGTTTATTTTTAAATAAATAATTCAAATAAATAAATAAATAATTTATTTAAATAAAAACATTTTTTAAATAAATTTAAATTAAAAAAATATTTATTTATAAATAAATAAATAATTTAAAATAATAAATAATTTATATAAATATAAATAATTTATATTGATAAAAATCTGAATATATTATACAATGAATAAATAAATAAATAAATCATGTATTATTATTTATTTAAATAAATAAATTATTTAAATAAAAAATATTTACTAGATGCAAATTATAATTGTGAAAATTAAAAAACAATCATAAAATATAAAAATATATTATATAATAAATAATTTTTAATATTTATTTAATAATAAAAAACAATAAAGTTTTTTATTTATTTAATTTTTATTTTAGTATCAAGTATCAAGTTAAACTTAAAATTAAAAATAAATAAACACAAATTGTAAAAAAATATATTTGTTTTAATAATTTTTCTGTTTTATTCATAATTTTTAGTCTTTTTTGTCTAAATATATTTTTAATTATTTTCGTCCAGTTTTTCTTATTCTAGTACAATTTTAGTATCAAGTTAAACAATAATAATAATAATAATAATAAATAAACACAAATTGTAAAAAATAAAACATTAAAAATAAAGAAGTAAACAATTAATTAACTTTAAATAAAGTGTCTGCCAAATGCAAGAATGTAAATGCAAATTTAATGACCAATTAACTGATTTAATGTTTATTGTTAAATAAATAAAGAAATAATTCCAATAAATAAAGAAATAATTTAGTTAGATAACTATATTTTAAAAATAAATAAATAAACTATTTACAATTATTTATTTAAATAAACAAATAATTTAAATAAAAATATTTATTTATGAATAAATAATTTAAAATTAAAATATTAAAATACATTAAAATATATAAATATATTATATAATAAATAAATAGTTTATTATTATTTAATTGAATAAATAAATAATTTAAATAAAAATATTTATTTATAAAAAATAAATGTACTGTAAGCAATTACTGTAGAGTACAAGTACAAAACTTTACTGATTATTTTTTAATAATATCACAATTGTAATTTGCATCTAATTAATACTATTTCACACCCTAAATTAAAATGCGCAGGCAGTTAAAAGCATAACCAGAAACGCGTTAGTCTGCTTTGCATTTGCAAATCAAATCCTGAAACGAGGAAACATTTGTATCTAAATATGCATGAAATGTAACAGTAATGTTCAGAGTATTACAGTTAGTGACTCTTGAAATCAATTAGGCACGAGGAGGGGAGCGAGTTTTTTGCAAACGCCCGCCGGTGACATTTGGATTCTGCAACATCATCAAGCAATCTGTCGAGCCGGAGAACAAGCCATTAAAGTTCGTCAACACAGCTCTGACTAATATGGATGGAGCAGGGGAATTACGGCCTGCCAGCATTTCTCTGGGGTCCTTATTATTTTCTGCATTAAACTCTCCCTTACAGCTCAGAAAATTTGGGAACAGTGTTACTTTACAATCACACAGATACTATTACAGTTTTCATTTACATCAGGTATTTATTTATTTATATATGACTACAATTTAAACAATTATTTGATTTTAGTTTATATTTTAGTAGTTTTTTTAATGTATGTCTAAATAGTTTTTTTTTTAACTTAATTTAGTACCAATTTTGTATTAACTAATAAATAAATAAATAAATAAATATTTAAAATAAAAAATCACTAAAACATTTATTTAAAGAAACACTAAGAATGAAACTAGGCTGACTAGCAAGTTGCTAGCACATTTTTAACATGGTTCTAGCATGATTAACAAGTTGTTAGCTTGTTTTTAGTATGTTTATAGCATTATTAACATGTTACTTGCATTATTAACATGTCATTAGCAAGTTACTAGCATGTTTCTAGCATGATTAGCAAACTATTAGCATGTTTCTAGCATGATTAGCAAGTTACTAGCATGTCATTAGCATGTTTCTAACATGATTATCAAGTCGATTGCATGTTTCTAACATTATTTGCATGTTTCTAGCATGATTAGCATGTAATTTACATGTCATTAGCATGACTGACAAGTTACTAGCATGTTTCTAGCATGAATAACATGTAACTAGCATGATTAACATGTTACTAGCATGTTTAGCAAGTTACTAGCATGATTCTATCATGATTAGCAAGTTGCTAGCATGTTTACACCATGCAAGCTGTTAGCATGTTTCTAGCATGATTAACAAGTTGCTAACATGTTTCTAGCATGATTAACATGTAATTTACATGTCATTAGCATGACTGAAATGTTACTAGCATGTTTCTAACATGATTAGCAAGTTACTAGCATGACATTAACATGACTGACAAGTTACCAGCATAAGCAAGCTACTAGCATTTTGCTAGCATGATTAACATGTTACTAGCATGATTAGCAAGCTACTAGCATGTTTCTAGCATGATCAGCATGCTATTTACATGTCGTTAGCATGATTGACAAGTTACTAGCATGATTATCAAGTTAATAGCATGTTGCTAGCATGATTAACATGTTACTAGCATGATTAGCAAGTTACTAGCATGGCATTAGCATGACTGACAAGTTACTGGCATGTTTCTAGCATGATTAGCAAGTTACTAGCATTTGCTAGCATGATTAACTTGTTTCTAGCATGATTAACAATTTGCTAGCATGTTTCTATTAGCAAGTTGTTAGCATGTTTCTAACATGACTAGCAAGTTGTTAACATGTTTCTATTAGCAAGTTGTTAGCATGTTTCTAGCATGATTAGCAAGTTGTTAACATGTTTCTATTAGCAAGTTGTTAGCATGTTTCTAGCATGATTAGCACGTTGCTAGCATGTTTCTAACATGATTAGCAAGTTGCTAGCATGTTTACACCATGATTAGCAAGTTGTTAGCATGTTTCTATTAGCAAGTTGTTAGCATGTTTCTAGCATGACTAGCAAGTTGTTAACATGTTTCTATTAGCAAGTTGTTAGCATGTTCCTAGCATGATTAGCACATTGATAGCATGTTTCTATTAGCAAGTTGTTAGCATGTTTCTAGCATTAATAGCAAGTTGTTAACATGTTTCTATTAGCAAGTTGTTAGCATGTTTCTAGCATGATTAGCAAGTTGTTAACATGTTTCTAGCATGATTAGCAAGTTGTTAACATGTTTCTATTAGCAAGTTGTCAGCATGTTCCTAGCATGATTAGCATGTTGCTAGCATGTTTCTAACATGATTAACAAGTTGCTAGCATGCTTACACCATGATTAGCAAGTTGCTAGCATGTTTACACCATGATTAGCAAGTTGTTAGCATGTTTCTATTAGCAAGTTGTTAGCATGTTTCTAGCATGATTAACAAGTTGCTAGCATGTTTACACCATGATTAGCAAGTTGTTAGCATGTTTCTATTAGCAAGTTGTTAGCATGTTTCTAGCATGATTAGCAAGTTGTTAGCATGTTTACACCATGATTAGCAAGTTGTTAGCATGTTTCTATTAGCAAGTTGTTAGCATGTTTCTAACATGATTAACAAGTTGCTAGCATGTTTACACCATGATTAGCAAGTTGTTAGCATGTTTCTATTAGCAAGTTGTTAGCATGTTTCTAGGATGATTAGTAAGTTGCTAGCATGTTTCTAGCATGATTAGCAAGTTGTTAACATGTTTCTATTAGCAAGTTGTTAGCATGTTTCTAGCATGATTAGCAAGTTGTTAACATGTTTCTATTAGCAAGTTGTTAGCATGTTTCTAGCATGATTAGTAAGTTGCTAGCATGTTTCTAGCATGATTAGCAAGTTGTTAACATGTTTCTATTAGCAAGTTGTTAGCATGTTTCTAGCATGATTAGTAAGTTGCTAGCATGTTTCTAGCATGATTAGCAAGTTGTTAACATGTTTCTATTAGCAAGTTGTTAGCATGTTTCTAGCATGATTAGCAAGTTGTTAACATGTTTCTATTAGCAAGTTGTTAGCATGTTTCTAGCATGATTAGCAAGTTGTTAGCATGTTTCTAGCATGATTAGCAAGTTGTTAGCATGTTTCTAGCATGATTAGCATATTATTTACATGTCAGTTGGAGTTTGAATAGTGTCGGTTCATTTGAACATTTCGTCAATGTAAGTCTATGGGATTTTTATGATTTTGAATCTTAAATTTGATGAAACTGTATGTCAGATCAGTCAGATCTGATTTGGTGGTTTCTAGCTCTAGGAGGAGTAGCATTCAGAAATTTAGTCTAAGAAGAAGAATAAAAGCTTAAGCAGCAGATCAATAGGTTGTCTTTCTCAAGCCAACCTAACTGCATGATCTTTGAATATACAGTATGAACTCAAGCTTCAGAGGTCCAAACATCCTCATGAATGATGAGGGTCTCAGACTCCTGGTGCTCATCACAGGAGGCACTGAGGGTTTACTCTGAGCACAGACGAGCCGCCGCGCATGAAATCCAGCTGCCAGAGGAAGCCGACGCCAGAGAAGCGGATTTGCGGCTCTTACTGTCTCCTCGCGTAAGCGGCGCCTGTCACATGTAAAGCACAGAATACACGCCGCTAATTGGAGAGCTTCTCCTGAGGGATGAGAAAAACACAGAGTGAGGTTTGTCGAGGATTTCCTTGTCAAGCTGAGCGAAGAGAAAGTCGGCGTACGCTGCAGATGCGCCACATTTCTGCTCTGCAGTCTGTGAGAACACATGCATTATCACTCAAACATGCAACACTACACTGCTCCTCATACAAAACCCTTTCAAGACTATACTCGAAAAATACTAATGTGTAGCTTTTTGTGAATTTATCAAATTGCAACAGACTTTTTATTTTTGTTACTGTTTGTGTAAATTGTGTTTTTGTAATTTTTAATGGTTTTGTTTTCATGTCTATATAGTTTTAATTAATATCTTATTTTAGTTTAGAGTTGTTTTAATACAATTTCACTATTAAGTAAAAAATGTAAAATAATAAAAAAAATAATAAAATAAAAATAAAATAAAAAATACAATTTATTAACAATTAAACAGTTTTTAATTTAATTTAATTTTGTGTGTTTATTAATCTTAGTATTTTATATAAATATTCTGTATTTTATGCATTGCTGCAGTTTTAGTATTTTAGTACCATTTTAGTACCAGCTTAAACTAAATCTTTTTTTGTTGAAGTTTTAGTCATTTTGTTGTTTTGTTTTTAGTGGTTTTGATTTGTATATATGTCTATACAGTTATTATTAATACCTTATTTTAGTTTTAGTTACTTAAGCACAACTTCACTATCAAGTTCATAATGTAAAAAATAACAAAATAAATAAAAAATATTTAATTTTAAATTGTCACTAATTTTGTGTTTATTAATCTTAGTATTTTATATAAATATGCTGTATTTTATGTACTGTAACAGTTTTAGTTTTAGTATAATAGTACCATTTTAGTATCAGGTTAAACAATTTTTTTTGTTGTTGAAGTTTTAGTCATTTTGTTGTTTTGTTTAATTATTTTTAGTAGTTTTTAATCTTTTTTTGTAACATTTAATATCAAGTTATATAATAATAATAATAATAATAATAATAAAAAATGATAATAAAAAAATGATAAATACAAAAATTAAAAACTAAAAAATATTTTATCAGTTTTTTGTGGTTCTTTTTTATGTCTATATAGTTTTTATTAATAACTTTTATTAATATGTAACTATTTTAGTTTTAGTTACTTTAGTACAATTTTACTGTTAAGTTAAAATGTAAAAAAGTAACAAAATTAAATCATTAAAAATACAATTAATAAATTTTAATTTTAGTAATTGTGTTTTTATCATTTTTAATGGTTTTGTTTTTATGTCTATATAAAACAATTATCAAAGCAAAGTCTATATAAAACAGTTATAAAATATATATATATATATATATATGTTTATATGTTTTTAGTTATTTTACTACAATTTCACTATCAAGATAAAAAATGTAAAAAAGTAAAATATTATAAATAAAAAATACAATTAATATATTTTAATTTTAGTAATTATGTTTTAATCTTTTTTAGTGGCTTTGCTTTTTTATAGAAGTCTATATAGTTTTATTAATATCTTATTTTTCAGTTTTAGTTATTTTAGTAAAAAATTTTAGTTGAAAATTTATAATAATAATAAAAAATAAAAATAAAAAATACATACAATTTACTAACAATTAAACAGTTATTTAATTTTAAAATTTCAGTAATTTTGTGTGTGTTTATGATTCTTGGTAGTTTATATATTTTTATATATACTCTTTTTATGATTTTATACGTTGCTGCAGTTTTAGTTTTGGTATTTTAATACCATTTTAGTATCAAATTAAACTAAATCTTTTTGTTGAAGTTTTAGTCATTTTGTTGTTCTTTTATTCATTTTTAGTAATTTTAAATTGTAAAGTTTTTTTGTAACATTTAATATCAAATACAAAGTAGTAAATTTTAAACAAGTAATTAATTTTAGTTAGAGTAATTGTTTTTATAATTTTTAGTGGTTTTGATTTGTATATATGTCTATATAGTTATTATTATTATTATTATCTTATTTTAGCTTTAGTTACTTAAGTACAATTTCACTATCAAGTTAAATATTTAAAAAATAAAATAAAAAAATAAAATAAAAAATACAAGTAACTAACAATTAAACAGTTCATTTTTAAAGTTGTATTAATTTTGTGTGTATGTGTGTGTGTGTGTATATATACACACACACACACACACACACACACACACACACACACATATATACATATATATACATATATACATATATATATATATATATATATATATATATATATATATATATATATATATATATACAGTTTCAGTTTCAGTTAACTATACAAACCCTGATATGAGTACATCTGGTTTAGTGGCAACTTAATTTGTTTTATAATTAATGAACTACAGATGCTGAACTGAATCAACACCGACCTGACAACAGTGAAAACAGTCATGATCTCTTCTGTCTGTAAATAAAATCACGTTAAGCCCTTGTTGTGTTTGCTGATCTTAATGAATGGCAATAGATGCACGACTGCAACATCTGGACAAACAAAGGCTCATTCATTTTTATGGGTTGCTGTTTTTAGTTTTACTGCATCTCATAAAACACATTCACATATTCTATACAAGTATGTGAATGCAAACATGCATGCAATGCAGACTGTAATTAACAATGCAATGCATGTAAATGCACTGGCCAATTGCATGTGTGCATTTGCATAAAATACACACATCATTGCATGTTAAGTATGTACTGTACAACAAAACTGTGTGTTTGCAATGCACTGGCCAACTGTCCACAGGTATGTTTAAATACTTGCGTAAAGAATGTTTCTGACAAAGACAAATCTAACAGCCTAGAGAACAAACCACTAATCAAACACTAATTGAAATCCTCGGTCACCTTTAGTTGCATCCCAAAGGACAACGTCTGGTATCAGCAGATATGTGTTCATTTTTGACGTGGTCTGTGATTATGCTCACAATGCAGAATGAACTCCTGTCTTTCTCGAGGGGTTTTGAAGCGTAAAGCTGTTCTTTAACACACTCATGCATCTCTCATTGCCATCAATCACTAAGTCCTAAACGAGAACTGGACAATCATGGACTGACTGATGAAGGACAATAACATCACCAGCGGAGTGACGCGGAGAGCAAAACTCTGAGTCTGCAGATATTGTTAGTGAATTAGTGAATGTGACTTTCATCTTAATTAGTTGTGTTTGTTTAGAGAAGAAACACTAGGGTCAGAGATCTGAACAAACACACAACATTGAGTACTACACCTTTCTTTCACGTGCTTCCAGTAATATAAGCTTTTACATCACATGTGTGTGTATATATATAAAATGTATAAATATGAATGATGTTAATTTATTTGTTTGTGTATATATATGTATATACTAAAACATACTATATATCTAATATAAATAAATAACAATTTATGAAACAATATACATACACATGTATAAATATCTAAAATATATGAATATACAAAATACACAAATCTATCTATCTATAAAATGTAAATGTATTTATTTGTGTGCGTGTATATAAACAATATCTAATCTGAAAAAAATAAATAAATATTTACTTTTGTATAAAATATAATACATTATGTATAACTAAAAAATACAGAAAATAAATATCTATATTTAATATAGATATTTAAATATCTATATCTATCTATCTATCTATCTATCTATCTATCTATCTATCTATCTATCTATCTATCTATCTATCTATCTATCTATCTATCTATCTATCTATCTATATCTATCTATAAAATATATAAATATAAATCTAAATTAAATAAATAAATGTCATAAATTGTAAAATTTATGAAAAAGGGAAATATGTAAATAAGATATATTACATTTATTAAATAGTTCTGTTTCATGATATATAAAATATACACAATATAAATCTATAAAATGTATAAATGTAAATAACAAATTATATATAGTGAAATAAATAAAATAAATATGTAATAAATAAATAATAAATAAAATAATAAATAAATATTTACTTATCATACTTAGATGATTTAATTATATATAAAAATCTAATATTAAATCTAATTATGTATACATATATAAAAATATAAATATATGAAAATATAAAAGAATACATCAATAAAATATAATAGTTTTGTTTTATAACTAAATATATAAATATACAAGTATCTATCTATAAAATGTATAAATATAAAAAAACTTTATGAAAAATAAATGAATTGTAAAATTTATGAAAAATGTAATATGTGAAATATAAATAAAGATATATAAAATATAATAAACTATGCTAAAATGTATAAATATAAACAATATATATATATATAAATTATAAAATAATATATAAATATATAATTATTTAAATAAATATTTAGAAAATAAATATATAAATATACAAATATCCATCTATAAAATGTATAAATATAAAAAAACTTTACGAAAAATAAATGTCATGAATTGTAAAATGTATGAAAAAATGAAATATATGAAATATAAATAAAGATATATACATATATACATACATATATATATATATATATATATATATATATATATATATATATATATATAATAATTATTATTATTTAAATATTTAGTAACTAAATAAATAAATATTTAATTGTTATAAATACTTAAATATTTAATTAAATCATCACACTAGTGTGAATTAGCTGAAAGTAGGCATATCAAATTTCTTCTGCTCTTTCAGAGCGCCACAGTCTTCA
This sequence comes from Garra rufa, assembly GCF_049309525.1. Classification (NCBI taxonomy): domain Eukaryota; kingdom Metazoa; phylum Chordata; class Actinopteri; order Cypriniformes; family Cyprinidae; genus Garra; species Garra rufa. The sequence continues at coordinate 3,933,011 of NC_133381.1, read as the reverse complement.
TTCATATGAGAAGTGGATATATTTGGAGTGGACTGGTTTGGTTCAGATGATCTGGCCTCAGGAGCAACTGTCCATTCATCTAAACCCAGATCGCAGCTTAGTGAACCCAAAGAAGTCGTGATCCTGAACTCCCGCTGACTCCCTCACATGAGCGCAAGCATAAAACCATTACACAATCCTTCACGCTGCTTCATAAAACTGTCACACTGCGGTCCTACGGTCCGTCCTGCGCACGGCACGCAGAGCTAAGGGCGCCTGAGCCGTACGGGGAGCGTTCTGGATGGACAGTGGCAGATAATCAGCGCCGCATTTCCGACTGAGTTTGGGAGCTTTGCATGTTGCCCTTCTGTATCTGAGCATTGCAGTGATTTAAATTGCCTCTGACAGCTTCGTTCCTTTGTATTATTTATAAATGTCTGGTTAAGGGTAGGCAGTAATACAGCTCGTAGGCTCGTGATGCTTTCTGACCCTTGGTTTTCCAGCAAACGGGGGTAAAAATGCACCAGAATCCTTGAATAGGCATTCGTTACAGCCTCAGGATAAAATCCAATAAATATGATATAAAGAATTAGTGGAAAATGTTTCGAATGGCTGGATTCATGTCCTCTATTACAATAATTAGCTATAAAAAATAGAACAAATTCATAAAATTCTTCTTTTACATTTCACGAACTTGCATTGAATTTGATGAAAGAGCTTCCTTCAGGATGGATTTATAACCCAATTAGAGAGAATTGCATTCAGCCTGTGTTTCATGAATGAGAGCCATTCTGTGCAATTTGCTTGAATGTAGTTAACATGAAAAATATTCACAATTCCTAATGAAATGGTATTGAATCAGGAAATACAACATGCTGGGCATGTTGACATGAAATCATTTTTAAAGAGCCATCAAAGAGTCTGAACCAATCATTCAACTTCTGAAGGCACTGATGCAGTCACTTCACAAGAAACCTATTTTTTTTTTTTTTTTTTTTTTTGGATTTAGGTAGTTATGTGGTAAATAAATGCATTAAGAACTTTAGAAGATTTGCAGACTGATATCCAGACTTGCTTGAAATGAACATGTTCAATGGATAAAAGCATCTACTAAATGCACAAATGTAAACTTAAATGCTTGGTACATAAGAGAGCTTATATAATGATTATTTATAATGTTACAACTGAGGTAAAAAGTTTCAGAATCTGCTAAATGTTAACTATTTTACCAAAATAAGAGGGATACAAAATGCATGTTATTGTGTAGTGTATTTAGTTTCATATTTACCAAATGTATATATATAATTACTATTTTATTTTAATTTTAAAGCTAGTTGCCAATGCACCATTTCTTTAATTAAAAATATAAAACACAACTAAAACTAATAAAAAATAAATAAATAAACAAAAGGTCAATCTAGGGTTATTATAATTGACTAAAACCATTTTAAAAAATCATTACTTTAATGCTAACTGAAATAAAATAAAATATATCATTTTAATTCATAAAAAAATTGAAACGAAAACAGAAAATATAAAATTAATCATTAAATGCATTTAAACTAATTAAAAATACCAGTGAAGCTCAGTGGTTTAACATTGGAAAATTAAGTAATTAAGACTAATAATTAATCATTAGTATTGTGATTTTCAGTTGTACAATAAAATAATAATATTTTGTATTCTGTGATTTAATTTAATTTAATTTAATTTAATTTAATTTAATTTAATTATTTAAAGTGTGAACATCCCATTTAATCAGGTTTTTCAATTGTATTTATTTATTTTTATTATATTAGTATTATTAATTTTTAATTTGTGTACACATCTGAATTTGGTGAAAACAGTTTTGGTGTGAACATCCTAATTGTTCAAGTTTTTCAATTATATTATATTATATTATATTATATTATATTATATTATATTATATTATATTATGTTATGTTATATTACATTATATTATATTATCATTATTATTATATTATTATTATTATTATTATTATTATTATTTATTATTTGTGCACACATCCGATTTTGGTAAAAAATATTAAATGTGTGAATGTCCGGTTGTTCAAGTTTTATTATTTTTATTTATTATTACATTACATTACATTATATTATATTATATTATATTACATTATATTATATTATATTATATTATATTATATTATATTATATTATATTATATTATATTATATTATATTATATTATATTGTGTCCAAATTTGGTGAAAAGTTGTTCTATTTGTTTTACATTTATTTATTTATTTTATTTATTAATTGTGTGAACATACGAATTTTGTGAACATTTAAGTGCGAATGTCCAATTTTTTCAAGTTTTTTTTTTTATGCTTAAAACTATTTATAATTTCTGTGCACATGCACTCCTCAACAAAATCACCCCAATCATTTTACAATGATTAATTCAATCCACTATGCATTGCAGAAAAACAAAATATCACATTGCCATTTTTTCCAATACAGTGCAACCTACTACAAAGGTCAAATTCATCACATCCCATCACAAGCTGCAATTTTGAGCTGAATTTAATTTGAAAGCGAGCGTCATGTTGATCTGTTCACCATAAAACTCAACATTTCACACAAAGAAATGTATCACAGATCGTCTCATTCACGACGTGCCCTTCAAGGACAAGAAAACGCCATTTGGAAATCGCCCTTGGAATAAAGAGCGAACGGACACATAGTAAATTTCACTGTCATGACTTGGCAGCACATCACGATGGTCTATTAGGCCTTTTGTGGCCTTTACTCCCTCAATTAGCCTCAAATAAAACATTAGCTCTGTGTTAGATGAGGATTTTGATTTCTTGCATGGAATATGATATGCAGTTTATCCAGAGAGCCATTAATCTGCTCCGCTAAGCCAAAGTATGAGCGAATCAACGGCGAAGAGCCGCCGGCGGAGCGCTAAACCTACATAATGCTCATGAGCCATAAATAAATATGCTTTAGTAATGCACACTACAGCGGATATCGTGGAAACGAGCGATGCGACGCTCCGCGTTTGACCCCGGGTGGTATTTAAGACGACTTAAATGTGAGTAACGCGGGTCTCCGGAGCCGCTCAGACTTAAATCCCCTTCATCCCATGAACTTATGTTAGCATATACTTCATAATAGACGCCCTGCAGGAGTTCAGGGGGACACCGGAGATGCGCTAGACCTTTGTGTGCTGGAGGTAATTTAACGGCTCAGTGAGGAGAGGTCTCACCGAAAAGACTCTTCAGAGGAATTTAATTAAAGCAGTAATAACATTTGAAACGCACGAATCAGACACGGACGCACTCCTGCTCTCGCATGCGTCGCACCGCGCTGCTGACAGATGCACAAATCAATGCTTCACTTGTCATATACCGCTTTCTGCCAGTTTCATCTCTTTCTAAAGACTTAATGCTGATTGACAGGATATATACAGGTCCTTTTCAAAAAATTAGCATATTGTGATAAAGTTCATTATTTTCTGTAATGTACTGATAAACATTAGACTTTCATGTATTTTAGATTCATTACACACAACTGAAGTAGTTCAAGCCTTTTATTGTTTTAATATTGATGATTTTGGCATACAGCTCATGAAAACCCAAAATTCCTATCTCAAAAAATTAGCATGTATCATCCGACCAATAAAAGAAAAGTGTTTTTAATACAAAAAAAAGTCAACCTTCAAATAATTATGTTCAGTTATGCACTCGATACTTGGTCGGGAATCCTTTTGCAGAAATGACTGCTTCAATGCGGCGTGGCATGGAGGCAATCAGCCTGCGGCACTGCTGAGGTGTTATGGAGGCCCAGGATGCTTCGATAGCGGCCTTAAGCTCATCCAGAGTGTTGGGTCTTGCGTCTCTCAACTTTCTCTTCACAATATCCCACAGATTCTCTATGGGGTTCAGGTCAGGAGAGTTGGCAGGCCAATTGAGCACAGTAATACCATGGTCAGTAAACCATTTACCAGTGGTTTTGGCACTGTGAGCAGGTGCCAGGTCGTGCTGAAAAATGAAATCTTCATCTCCATAAAGCTTTTCAGCAGATGGAAGCATGAAGTGCTCCAAAATCTCCTGATAGCTAGCTGCATTGACCCTGCCCTTGATAAAACACAGTGGACCAACACCAGCAGCTGACATGGCACCCCAGACCATCACTGACTGTGGGTACTTGACACTGGACTTCAGGCATTTTGGCATTTCCCTCTCCCCAGTCTTCCTCCAGACTCTGGCACTTTGATTTCAGAATGACATGCAAAATTTGCTTTCATCCGAAAAAAGTACTTTGGACCACTGAGCAACAGTCCAGTGCTGCTTCTCTGTAGCCCAGGTCAGGCGCTTCTGCCGCCGTTTCTGGTTCAAAAGTGGCTTGACCTGGGGATGTTTCTACTCCAGACTCAGTCCACTGTTTCCGCAGGTCCCCCAAGGTCTGGAATCGGTCCTTCTCCACAATCTTCCTCAGGGTCCGGTCACCTCTTCTCGTTGTGCAGCGTTTTCTGCCACACTTTTTCCTTCCCACAGACTTCCCACTGAGGTGCCTTGATACAGCACTCTGGGAACAGCCTATTCGTTCATAAATTTCTTTCTGTGTCTTACCCTCTTCCTTGAGGGTGTCAATTATGGCCTTCTGGACAGCAGTCAGGTCGGCAGTCTTACCCATGATTGCGGTTTTGAGTAATGAACCAGGCTGGGAGTTTTCAAAAGCCTCAGGAATCTTTTGCAGGTGTTTAGAGTTAATTAGTTAATTATTCAGATGATTAGGTTAATAGCTCGTTTAGAGAACCTTTTCATGATATGCTAATTTTTTGAGATAGGAATTTTGGGTTTTCATGAGCTGTATGCCAAAATCATCAATATTAAAACAATAAAAGGCTTGAACTACTTCAGTTGTGTTGTAATGAATCTAAAATATATGAAAGTCTAATGTTTATCAGTACATTACAGAAAATAGTGAACTTTATCACAATATGCTAATTTTTTTAAAAGGACCTGTATGTTAAACGAAAGGCCTCGTTCTTGTTACCATAATGCAAAAAGTGCACATTGCTTTAATATTATTACTGTAATGCATTACTGAAAAACAGATGATAAAGCAAAAAAAGCCTTAAATGGCATTTTTTTTTTTTTTATTGCAAATTTGATTGATTTCTATGGAAGCTTGTTTCTGCCAAGGAAAGAATTTTTTTAAAAAGGTACAGTAACTGTGACTTTTATCATTCAATAAAAGGTTAGAATTGCTAGATAGAAAATCAATATTGTAAGACGAACTCAGAACTGTGAGATATAAACTTGCAATTCTATGAACAAAAGTAAAAAATGTAACATATAAATTTGCAATTCCAAGTCAAAAATGTAAGATATAAACTCAAAATTCTAAAGAAAAAAGTCCAAACTGTTAGATATAAACTTAAAATTCGGAGAAAAAGTCTGAAATGTGAGACACAAATGTGCATTTCTGAGAAAAAAAGTCTAAAATGTAAGATATAAACTTGCAATTCCAGAAAAAAATTCCAAAATGTGAGACACAAATGTGCATTTCTGAGAAAAAAGGTCTAAAATGATATAACCTCAAAATTCAGAGAAAAAAGGCCAAAATGTGAGATGAACTTGCAATTCCATGAAAAAAAAAGTCCAAAATGTGAGATAAAAAATCCAAAATGAGAGATATAAACTTAAAATTCTGAGAAAAAGTGCAAAATGTAAGATATAAACTTGCAATTACAGGAAAAAGTCCAAAATGTGAGACACAAATGTGCCTTTCTGAGAAAAAAAGTCTAAAATGTAATATTTAAACTTGCAATTTGAGGGAAAAAGTTCAAAATGTGAGATATAACATCATAACTCTGAGAAGAAAGTCTAAAACCTAAGATATAAACTTTCAATTCTGAGAGAAAAAAGTCCAAAATCTAAGCTTTAAACTCGCAATTCTAAGGGGGAAAAAAAATCCAAAACGCAAGTCATAAACTTGCAATTACAGGAAAAAAGTAAAAAATGTGATATATAAACTCACAATTCTGAGAAAAAGTCCAAAATGTGAGATATAAACTTGCAATTCTGAGAAAAAAAGGTATTAAATGTGAGATAAAAACTCAAAATTCTAAGAAAAAGTAAAAAATGTGAGATATAAATTTGCATTTCTAAGAAAAAAAGTCCAAAATATAAGATATAAAATCAAAATTCTGAGAAAAAAAGTCACAATTACCTTTTTTATATTTAAACAAAAAATCTGACTGTGTCCAAACTTTTGAACAGTAGTTTTTTTTTGACAAAAAATTGTTAAGCTGAGAACATGATCAAATAGCCTGTATGTACAGTAATAAGAATAAAGCAATAAAAGCCCTTTAAAAGGCATGACAAATGATTTGTTCCTGGTTTTTGGTGATGTTTAGTAGGTTTGCGCTCACCCGTACTCTCTGCACCTCCATGAAGACGGCTCTCTGAAAGGCTTTCTCCCACAGCACCAGTTCGGAGCCCAGCTCCACGCTGTAGCAGAAGCTCTGGCCGTGACCCACGAGCACGCTGAAGCAGAAGGGTTCACTGTCCCGCAGCTCACCATCCTGCTGGAGCCCCATATAAAACTTGGTCTGTATCCAGCAGTCTTCGGCTATCCACAACTGGACAACAACAATAAGATTTCTGTAAGGATTTTAAATGTCTCTTCTGCTCACTAAGGCTGCATTTATTTGACCAAAAAAAAAACAAAAAAAAACAGTAAAACCAGAGAAAAATGATTACGATTTACAATACATGCTTTCTATGTGAATATATTATAAAATGTGATTTATTCATGTGATCAAAGCTGAATTCTAAGAAAAAAGTACAAATGTGAGATATAAACTCTTAATTCTAAGAAAAAAAAGTCCAAAATGTAAGATTTAAACTTGAAATTTCAGGATAAAAAAAATTAGAAAAAAGCTTAAAGTATCAGATATAAACATAAAATTCTGAAGAAAAAGTCCAAAATGTAAGATATAACCTCAAAATTTGAAAAAAAAAAAGTCCAAAACGTCAGATATAAATTTAAAATTCTGAAGAAAAAGTCTAAAATGTGAGATATAAACTCAAATTTCCAGGAAAAAAGTCCAAAATGACAGATATAAACTTGAAATTCTGAAGAAAAAGTCTAAAATGTGAGATATAAACCGAAAATTCTAGGGAAAAAAGTCCAAAATGTAAGATATAAACTTGCAATTTCAGGAAAAAATTACGAGAAAAAAGCCTAAAACATCAGATATAAACACAAAATTCTGAAGAAAAAGTCCAAAATGTAAGATATACACATGCAATTCTGAGAGGAAAAAAGGTCCAAAATGTAAGATATAACCTCAAAATTTGGAGACAAAAAGTCCAAAACGTCAGATATAAACTTAAAATTCTGAAGAAAAAGTCCAATATGTAAGATATAAACTTGCAATTTCAGGAAAAAAAATTGAGAAAAAAAGCCTAAAACATCAGATATAAACATAAATATATAGATATACACATGCAGTTCTGAGAGGAAAAAGGTCCAAAATGTAAGATATACACATGCAGTTCTGAGAGGAAAAAGGTCCAAAATGTAAGATATAAACACAAAATTCCAGGAAAAAAGTCCAAAATGACACATATAAACTTGAAATTCTGAAGAAAACATCTAAAATGTGAGATATAAACTCAAAATTCTGAGAAAAAAAAAGTCCAAAATGTGAGATTTAAACTCAAAATTCTGAGAAAAAAAGTCCAAAATGTGAGATATAAACTTGCAATTTCAGGAAAAAATTACGAGAAAAAAGCCTAAAACATCAGATATAAACACACAAACAAACTCAGAATTCCAGGGGAAAAAAATTCAGCATCATTACTCCAGATTTTAGTGCCAAATGATCCTTCAGAAATCATTTTAATATGCTGATTTGCTGCTTAAGAAACATTTTTGTGCTGTCAAATATTTTTTTGGAAACTGAGATACATTTTATTTTTTCCAGTCTAGTGATAAAAGCCATGCGTGCATTCGTACCTTATGAACCTTAAAGAGAACCTCACAGAGGTGAAAACTAGCCTCTGCTTGAGCCCAGTCTGATGCCAAGATCTGATACAGAAACACAGAAAGCAATGCTGTTACACATCCATGATTCGTGAGCATACAGCCGTTTACTGCAGAGACTAGGTTAAAGAAATAGTTCACCCGAAAAAGAACATTTGCTGAAAATGTGTTCACCCTCAGGCCATCCAAGATCTGGATGAATTTGTTTCTTTATCAGATTTGGAGAAATGTAGCATTACATCACCTGCTCACCAATGGAAGTGAATGGGTGCCGTCAGAATGAGATTCCAAACTAGGGGTGTGTGATATATATCATCTGCAATAATATCATAATTTTTGTTTTAATGATGTGAGATTTGATATTATTGAGCATATTGCAAAAAACAAACAAAAAACTCCTACAGAGTGCATGCATAACATTACATTATAATGTGTTGACTTTATGGAATTAACAAGAATTTGCATATTCATATTTAAGATTATGCATTATTACTTGTATCATGAATACGCCTTATTAATTATTTAAATCATTATTAATCTTTTTGAGAATATGTATTCAATATAAAAAAAAAACATTTTTCCCTGACTGATCTTTTGAGACATGAGACTGTATGCTGTTGCTATGTATTTATGTTATTTTCGTAAGGTACGTTTGACCATATGTATTATTAACTCTGACAAACACAGATGTTCTAAGAACAAGAAGTACTTCTTTGTAAATGTGCCTAGGTCTTTAGCAACTCTTCATCTATCTTTTAAAAGATTAGAGGAAGTTTTCTTGCAAATTATGCTAAAAAAGTGCTAACAACATGCTAATCATGCTAGAAACATGCTACAACATGCTAGTAACTTGCTAATAATGCTAACAACATGCTAGTAACTTGCTAATAATGCTAACAACATGCTAGTAATTTCACAATCATGCTAACAACATGCTAGTAATTTCACAATCATGCTAACAACATGCTAGTAACTTACTAGTCATGGTAGCAACATGCTAGTAACATGCTAATCATGCTAGAAACCTGCTAACAAAATGCTAGTAACTTGCGAATGATGCTAACAATATGCTAGTAACATGCAGCATGCTAGTAACATGCTAATCATGCTAGAAATGTGCTAACAACATGCTAGTAACTTGTTAATAATGCTAACAACATGCTAGTAACTTGCTAATCATGCTAACAACATGCTAGTAATTTCACAATCATGCTAACAACATGCTAGTAACTTACTAGTCATGGTAGCAACATGCTAGTAACATGCTAATCATGCTAGAAACCTGCTAACAAAATGCTAGTAACTTGCGAATGATGCTCACAATATGCTAGTAACATGCTAATCATGCTAGAAATGTGCTAACATCATGTTAGTAACTTGTTAATCATGCTAGCAACATGTTAGTGACATGCTAATAATGCTAACAACATGATAATAACTTGCTAATCATGCTAACAACATGCTAGTGACATGTTAATCATGCTAGCAACATGCTAGTAACTTGCTTATCCTGCTAACAACATGCTAGTAACTTACTAGTCATGGTAGCAACATGCTAATCATGCTAGAAACATGCTAGCAACAAGCTAGTAAAATGCTAATCATGATAAAATCATGATATTAAAATGCTAACCATGCTAGAATCATGCTACAACATGCTAGTAACTTGCAAATTATGCTAACACTATGCTAGTAAAATGCAGCATGCTAGTAACATGCTATTCATGCTAGAAATGTGCTAACAACATGCTAGTAACTTACTAGCCATGGTAGCAACATGCTAGTAACATGCTAATCATGCTAGTAACCTACTAACAACATGCTAGTAACATGCTAATCATGCTAGAAACCTGCTAACAACATGCTAGTAACATGCTAATCATGCTAACAACATGCTAGTGACATGTTAATCATGCTAGCAACATGCTAGTAACTTGCTTATCCTGCTAACAACATGCTAGTAACTTACTAGTCATGGTAGCAACATGCTAATCATGCTAGAAACATGCTAGCAACAAGCTAGTAAAATGCTAATCATGATAAAATCATGATATTAAAATGTTAACCATGCTAGAATCATGCTACAACATGCTAGTAACTTGCAAATTATGCGAACACTATGCTAGTAAAATGCAGCATGCTAGTAACATGCTATTCATGCTAGAAATGTGCTAACAACATGCTAGTAAGTTACTAGTCATGGTAGCAACATGCTAGTAACATGCTAATCATGCTAGTAACCTGCTAACAACATGCTAGTAACATGCTAATCATGCTAGAAACCTGCTAACAACATGCTAGTAACATGTTAATCATGCTGTAAACATGCTAGCAACATGCTAGTAACATGCTATCATCTATCTATCTAACTTTTAGCTTTTAAAACTACTTTAAACTTCAAACTATTTCAGACTGAAAACAATCAAACTTAATTAAAACTTTACAACTTTTTAAACTTTTTAAACTTTCTGGTCCGGCTTTCTCAGGTCAACTCAAAGTTTGTCTTGACAATCTTTTTTATCTAGTTATCATAATTGAGTGATTAAATGTAAGAATTTGACTCAAAAGATGATATGATGCACACTTTTAGAAAAAATGGCCATAATGCCCATAAAAGGTAAAAATCATTTTAAACTTATTGGGAAAGAATCATTTCTATCACTGCTGTGAACTGACCACACAGAATATGAAGAATATCAAAGAATTCAGGAGTCAGCACGGTAGTCCTTAAGCACAATAACACACAGCAAAAAACGGTCTACTTATCGTTATAAATAACATCTTGAGAGCTGCGTGTTTGTAAGTAACAAATCCCTCTTTAAGACATTTTAACTTCAAAGCATTGTTTCCAGGTAAAATACGAGTCCATAATCCATAATATTCTGACGGCACCCATTCACTGCAGAGGATCCATTGGTGAGCAAGTGATGTAATGCCACATTTCTCCAAATCTGATGAAAAAACAAACTCATCTACATCTTGGATAGCCTGAGGATGAGCACATGTTCAGCACATGTTCAGCACATTTTTGGGTGAACTGTTCCTTTAAGAACAAGTCCAAAAAGCAAAACAATGTATTGCAGACGCTGATTCATTAATTCACCCCTCTGTTTTGGAAAACTAGTTGCACCGGTCATTTGTTTTATTTCTCGCCTTCAGAAATAGATTTTAACGCAGCCATTTCCATTAAAATTCATGCCTATGAAAAAGTTTGCTGTAATTACCTCTTCATGACCTACAGAGACATAAGGCTTATTTAACAGTCTGTTCTCGCTAAAGCGGCACAGACGTAAATCTGAAACATAATGAGATGCTAATGAATTTGCTGAATGTCTCTCTAGGCTTTAAGGCATGTTAAATGCTATGTTTCCTTAGATTCCTCCCGTTATTAATTCAGTAATGCACATTTAATGAAATGGCAAGAAATATCAGCACGGTGTTATTTCGGTCACTAAATTTATCAAAACCACTTACAATAACATTAATGCAGCCGCAGCGGAGTCACGTAGAGGACGACGCCGGAGTCAAACTAAATATCGCACTGCATTAGGAAGTGCAGATGCTAAAATAGCACACAAAACAGTGCCAACACAAAGTGCAGAGCTGTATTTCATAACCGATGAAACCTGTGTCTTCAGGCTTAATGGCAAAGATAAAACATTTGTCACCAGTAACGTATGTGTGCGAGGCCACCGCGGTAATGGCTTTTCCTCGCCACAGTCCATTAGAAAGTAATAGATTGATTATATATAATTAGAATGGATGTCCTGAGTCTCAGAGCAGTAGAGGACAGGTGATGTTTGTCATAGACCACAAAATTGGAGGAGAAAAGAGTATAGCATACTGCCATACTATACTATTTCTAAGATATGTACTACAGTTTAATGTAGTGCACTAGTGTTTGAAATGTGTTTCACGTGCTATTTAGGGTTCTCACATTGAGCAAAGTATTTCCAGATTTCCAGGCTTTTCCAGAAGAATTAAAGAAAACATTTAGAGATTGGTTTGTCAGATTTTCTGTGGGAATCTGACCAAACAGTTCAGTTTGCAAGACATAAAATCACAACTGACCATATGCAAGGAGCGCTCTTTAGAACTTCGGCATAATGATAAGTTCAGCTGAAGCTCATTTTATATGTGCTATATATAGGTGGACACACTTGAGACTCCTCTACTGCCTCGTTCTGTATCAGAAACTGAGAAAAATAATAATTGCAACATCATAAATAATGATAGTGGCATAAACATTCAGTTTCATATTATTTAACAACATATCATTTAAATGTCGAGCCTGATAATCCCAGGAGAGTACCTGCATAGTTCTACAGTCGTGGCCAAAAGTTTTGAGAATGACACAAATATTAGTTTTCACAAAGTTTGCTGCTAAACTGCTTTTAGATCTTTGTTTCAGTTGTTTCTGTGATGTACTGAAATATAATTACAAGCACTTCATACGTTTCAAAGGCTTTTATCGACAATTACATGACATTTATGCAAAGAGTCAGTATTTTCTTTCTCAGGACCTCTGCAATTGGACTGGGCATGCTCTCAATCAACTTCTGGGCCAAATCCTGACTGATAGCAACCCATTCTTTCATAATCACTTCTTGGAGTTTGTCACAATTAGTGGGTTTTTGTTTGTCCACTCGCCTCTTGAGGATTGACCACAAGTTCTCAATGGGATTAAGATCTGGGGAGTTTCCAGGCCATGGACCCAAAATTTCAAAGTTTTGGTCCCAGAGCCACTTAGTTATCACTTTTGCCTTATGGCACGGTGCTCCATCGTGCTGGAAAATGCATTGTTCTTCACCAAACTGTTGTTGGATTGTTGGAAGAAGTTGCTGTTGGAGGGTGTTTTGGTACCTTTCTTTATTCATGGCTGTGTTTTTGGGCAAAATTATGAGTGAGCCCACTCCCTTGGATGAGAAGCAACCCCACACATGAATGGTCTCAGGATGCTTTACTGTTGGCATGACACAGGACTGATGGTAGCGCTCACCTTTTCTTCTCCGGACAAGCCTTTTTCAAGATGCCCCAAACAATCGGAAAGAGGCTTCATCGGAGAATATGACTTTGCCCCAGTCCTCAGCAGTCCATTCGCCATACTTTTTGCAGAAGATCAATCTGTCCCTGATGTTTTTTTGGAGAGAAGTGGCTTCTTTGCTGCCCTTCTTGACACCAGGCCATCTTCCAAAAGTCTTGGCCTCACTGTGCGTTCAGATGCGCTCACACCTGCCTGCTGCCATTCCTGAGCAAGCTCTGCACTGGTGGAACTCCGATCCCGCAGCTCAATCCACTTTAGGAGACCATCCTGGCGCTTGGTGGACTTTCTTGGATGCCCTGAAGCCTTCTTAACAATGCAGTGGAAAGTTTTTTTCGGGATTAAGTTAATTTTCATGGCAAAGAAGGACTATGCAATTCATCTGATCACTCTTCATAACATTCTGGAGTATATGCAAATTGCTATTATAAAAACTTAAGCAGCAACTTTCTCCAATTTCCAATATTTATGTAATTCTCAAAACTTTTGGCCACGACTGTACATTTAAATGCTGACAGCTTAACACTATCATAACGTGTTTAGGCTAACGTTAGCTAGCTAGCCATACTTAATCTTAATCGTATTCTTGATAATCAGTAACTTGCCTTCATAGTCATGAACACATTTCTAAAATCTTGTAATATTTTAAAGCCTTTAGTATTTTTCAACTCTACAGCTGTGCAATAAAATTCACTTCAAAGATTCACTTTTCATTCATAAAGATGACATGGAAAAAATGTCTTTTCATGGAAAGCAATGTCTTTTTAAGATCAAAATGACATGAAATTACCCATATGACCAGAAGATGGCAGCAGAGGATCATTCATTGGCTGCAGCTGCCATTTCAACTGCCTAGTCTTAGACGTCTTGCTTTTCGATTTATTATAAAATTACTAGTATAATAAATTGTAGTACTTACTGAAGTATCACTGAAGTATATAGTATAGCAAGTGCAGAAAGTCATTTAAATGAATAAATACATCAATAACCTCAGACACAAACAGCCTATAAGGGTGAATTATTTAAATACTTAGTTCTCTACAAGTTAAATAAGTTAAATATTAATGGTATAAGAATTAAATAAAGCACTCAATATGAATCAATATGAATTTGAAATATTTTATATAATTTAATAACTACATCTTTTAAGCGTTATCTTGAACTGTAAAAGCTATTAAATAGCCTACATTTAACCAACACAAGATTGTTACTGCTGTAGTTTTTTTTACTTTGAATTTAGTCTGAATCATTTAATGCACAGAAGAGAGACAAAAACAGCAACTCACTTTACTGTCTGACTTATATTATAATTCATAAACCATAAGCTTTTTGTGAAAAATCAAAATTTGGGGAAACTTACTTTTTTAAAGTAATGCATTACAATATTGAATTACCTCCTTAAAAAGTAACTAATTGCATTACTTAGTTACTTTTTATGGAAAGTAACGCGTTACGCTACTTTTGCGTTACTTTTTAAATCTGGGCAGGGCTTGCTTGTTTGTTTTAATTATAAAAAGTCCTTTTTTGTCAAATGTAAAAGCCTTTTCACAGCAAGGCTTAGAGAAAACTAAATTGACGTCTGTTCAGTAGACCGCAGAAGAACAAATGTCAACTCTTCAGCAATTAAAAAAAAGGAAACAAATGTTAGATCATCTTGAGTAATTTTTGCTTATTAGTATGGATGAATTGGATCATCGGTTAATAAAATGGGATTAAATAGATAAAGGATATTTGTATTATTTTACGTATTTAATTATTGCAGGTTTGCGTTGAATTTCAGTGTTTTTATTCATTTTGAAGAACACTGTATCTGTTTATTGTAGTGAGTGAGATGAATTAATGCATGTTCAGATTTATTCTAGAACCAAAGTAACATCTTACTCACAATTTCTCTCAACATGGGGACAGGAGAGCTTTTAATCAATAAATGAGGGGAAAAAGTAACTGGCGTTACTTATTTGAAAAAGTAACTCAGATACTTTCTTGTCAATTAAAAAGTAATGCGTTACTTTACTAGTTACTTGGAAAAAGTTACGTTATTATGTAACTTGCGTTACCCCGTGTTTTTGAAAAAACATGTGTGAGCTTACAGGAGGACTCCTGAAGACAAGGAGAGAAGATCCTCTGAGCGCCAGGAACCTGCAGCTGTGAACGGACTCGACGTCGCCGCCCTGCAGGTGTTCACACACCCAACCCATGTGGACAATCTGAGGAGAAACAACACAAGAAACCCATCTGAGTGTGTTTGGCAGTCCTCTGCAGGTACTGGCTTTCTGCTTAGCAAATATGATTGAATTACTCTATGAATTATTAATCATAATGCAACAGAGCGCCAGAGGTCATGACACGATTTTTCTGATTATGACATCTCTCTCATACCGTAATGATAAAATATGATGAGACAGCACATTAGGGATAATTGCTTTCTGTCTTGTGATTTAGACGAATACATCACTGTATAAACGACCTACCTGATCATCAGGAGAACTGTACTTATTCGCCGTTTTTATCTGAAATGGAGAAAAACATTTACAAATCAATAACAGTATCATTTTTTTTTTTTTTTAGGTATGCATTTATTGTACATTTCACAGATGTACTTTATATTAAAAAAAAAACTATTATTATAATGATTATTATTATTTTACAAATTTTTATTAAAAATAGTATATTCGTACACTTCAGACTTTACAATTAAAAACACAAATATAGTAATAACAATATAATAATTATTAAGATGACTATTATTTATGGTTTTTTAACATATAATTGTACACTTTTGTACACTTGACATGTAGTTTACAAAATATGATTATTATGAATAATAATAATAATAATAATAATAATAATAATAATAATAATAATAATAATAACAAAAATATTTATTGATTTATTTTATTTTGCATCACAATATGCTATTAAGAATTAGAGGAAAGGTTTAAATTTGCTTAATTATTGTGAAAGTACAACAACAAAGTATAATGCTTTTTTATGCAAACTATTTATTTTACTCATTTATTATTATTATTATTATTATTATTATTACTATTATTATTATTAAATATCGCCAATAATATGATTATTATAAACTGATGTATTTATTTTTCACTTGAAACAATTACAATGATTATAAAATGTTATTATAACAATTTGTAATAATAATAATAATAATAATAATAATAATTATTATTATTATTATTATTATTGTTGTTAACAACAAATCATTTATTATTATATGATTATTATTATTAAATGTTTTTTTATGCAAACTATTTATTTTACTAACTTATTATCATTAATAATTATTTATTAAATATTGTCAGGACAATACAAATTGTTAATATAATATGATTATTACAAACAGATGTATAGATTTTTCACTTAAAACAATTATAAATATTATAACGTTATTATAACAATATATTATTATTATTATTATTATTATTATTATTATTATTATTATTATTATTATTATTTAGCATTAAAATGTTTTTATGCAAACTATTTATTTTACTCATTTATTATATATATATTTTTTTATTAAAATATTGCCAAATTGTTATTACAATATGATTATTATAAACAGATGTATTTATTTTTCACTTAAAACAATTATAAATGTTATAACATGTTATTATAACAATATAATAATAATAATAATAATAATTATTATTATTATTATTAACTAATTATTATTATTAGCATTTAAAAAATTATGCAAACGATTTTATTACTCATTTATTATTATTAATAATATATATGATTATTATTAACAGTTTTTTTTATTGTCATGAATGTAGCATATTAAAAATGCTTTACTGTATATTCTTAATGCAATTTCATTTAGTTAATTATTGCCAGGAGTCAGGACATGTCCACATGTTTTTGTGTGATTCACCCTCATGAGGAAAAGTTTCAATCAATAAACTCTTACTAATAATGCATTGCTTTCTGCAGCACAGAGGCCTATTGAGTTTCTCCAGATTCATGCTCTTTGGACTCGATTCACAAGTCTGCTGCGCCCGAACCCAGCACTTGCCAAGAATATCGTCTAACGATCTCATTTCCTGTGCGTTGTTTTAATTAGTGCATGCGCTGGGCTTTTTCTGAGTTTGTCACACAGCTGCCTGTTTTACGTGCAATTACTGCGCTGACGTCACCTAATGATGGAGACAGACGCTGATTGCTAAATGTCCAATTAACAGCTGATTGTATGTGCGAGTGGAAGCGGATCTGTTATTGTGCTGACCTATAACCTATAAATAGTGCGACTGACACACGCTCGAGCAGCGAGGATGATGGGAGATGAGTGTCGTTTGACCCGCCGGCGTATTATTGGCTGATAAGTCGAGTTTGGCTGCGATTCAGTCAACTGTCAATCACTTCTGACAAACACGACTGATTTAGAAGCAGCTCAGTGTTTGAGTTCAAAACACAGGCTTGCATTAAAACTAAACATATGACGACTTACCATATATACATTTCAATGCAATCTCTTTTTCAGACTGCTTGTCTATTAAAGCGTGTCATGCATGTGCATAAGAATTAGTCATAAGAGCATGCAATTGATTATTAGATCATATTCACAATATAATACGTTTATATGAAACAGTTACCAGAAGGTTATATCAGTAATATGATATGAATTGAGTTTTTATTTTATTTCACATTTATACATTTAAAAAGAAACTTGTCTGAAGACAAATGTAGAATTATTATTATTATTATTATTATTAATTTACATTTTAATGTGATTTATTAAAGGATTGATCAATAGCTAGTAATTTCATTGAAAGTTATTAGTAATTACAGTCATTAGTGATAAATAAAATAATAAATAATGAAAAACTTTTAAACTAAATTTTACATTTAGTTCTAAAAATATAGGACTAAATGTTATATTTCAGTTTAATAATAATATTATTAAATGTAGAAATTATAAATAACCCAACACAGTGATATTACTATAGGCAGAATTATTATTATTATTATTATTATTATTATTATTATTATTATTTGATTTGATTTATTAAATATCAATGGGTAATAATTTTATTGAAATTATTAGTAATTACAGTAATTCGTGATAAATATAAAATAATTTAAAACTATTTTAATTTCATTAAAAATATATATTTAATGGTAATAATATAGAACTAATGTCATATATCAGTTTAATAATAATATTAACAAATGTAGAACCTATAAATAACCCAACACATCAATATAACTATAGGTAGAATTATTATTATTATTATTATTATTATTATTATTATTATTATTATTATTGTTGTTGTTGTTGTTGTTGTTGTTGTTATTATTTATTTCTTTTTGATATATTAAATGATTAATGGCTAATCATTTTATTAAAATTATTAGTAATTACAGTAATTAGTGATTAATATTAAATATCAACAAAAAGAATAATAATATAGAACTAAATGTCATATTTCAGTTGAATAACATTAATAAATGTAATAAAAATATAAATACCAAACACAACAACAATACTATAATAATAATAATAATAATCTAATATGACTAAAATAATAATCTAAAAATGTTGTTTTAAACTGTTTCAAATTGTAAAGTACATCTGTGAATTGTACAGAAAGGTCAAATTAATGTAAAATAATAATAAATTATTAATTATATTAATAAAAAGTGTTTTTAAGTACATCTGTGAAGTGAACAAAAGTGTAAAATTAATGGAAAGTTTTAAGTTTTTTAAAAAGTACATATGTGTAAAAGAGTAAATTAATAAATAAGTGTTAAGAATAATAACAATCATGTAATAAATGCACAATTTTAAATAAATGTGTGTGTGTGTGTGTGTGTGTGTGTGTGTGTGTGTGTGTGTGTGTGTGTGTGTGTGTGTGTGTGTGTGTATATATATATATATATATATATGAACATCTGAGAGATGTACAAAAATGCTAAATTTTAAACAAACAAATAAATAAATAAATAACTGTATTTATAATAATCATATTATAAAAATAATTTGTATTTTTTTTTGTTTGAAGTACATCTGAGAAGTGTACAAAAATGCATAATTTTAAGCCTACATAAATAAATAAATAAAATCAATATATCAAGCATACATCACTTTTTTTCCTATAATGAAAAACTGTGTCAAAACAGAACTCAAGATGGAAACTTTCGACTTGAGACACCTCCAAAACAAAACATCTGTGTCAGCTTTCTTTATGCAAAAAGCAATTTCAAGTGCACAATTTTTTCTCTACAATTGTGAGAAATACAGCCTAGATTCTTCACCAAGAGTAACTATGTAAAAATATGGTGAACTATGTATCATGCAATGCCGCAGAAG
>NC_133381.1:3906130-3911130 GCF_049309525.1 Garra rufa | reverse complement strand
AAAATACTTAAATTATCATTATTATTATTAAAATGGTTATACACTATTAATAATAATAATAATACATAATAACAACATTTTAAATACTTAAATTATTATTATTAATTATTATTATTATTAAAATGGTTATACACTAATACTACTACTAATGATAATACATTTAAAATAATACATTAACAATAATTTTTTATATTAACGTAATTGTTCATTTAAATATAGTAAAATATAATAAAATAAATAAAATATTAAATAAATATAATAAAATATATTACAAAAAAACTATATTAAGTATTAAATATATATTAATTCGGTAACACTTTACAGTAAGGTTCTTTCATTAACATTAGTTAATGAAGATTAGTAAATACAGTAACAAATGTATTGCTCATGGTTAGTTCATGTTAGTTAGTACATTAACTAATGTTTAACTAATGAACCTTATTGTAAAGTGTTACCATTAAAACTTTTTAAATAAAAGTATGACTATACAACAACAACAACAACAACAACAATACATTAAACATAAACAATAAAGGCAATAATAATCATCATCATAGTCAAGGTCAACTGGAAAACAACAGCACACTTCTGCATTGTTGTATATGACGCACTGTTTCTTTGATTATTTTTTCAAAGCCGCATGCGGCAGCATAAGCACATATTGCTCAGTATGTAGTAAGCAGTGCTAGTGCTCTATTATGAACAGATTCATTGTTGCTGGAGTGACTCACTGTGATAAAACAAACGCTGGCAGTAAGTTGTTCATGATGCAAGAAATGTGTCAGGAAAGAAAAGATTCCTGATCAAATCTTCAAGGCCACAGATTCCTTCTATTATTGATGAGGAAATGAATAAGACATTAGAGATATATTGTACGTTGCCAGAGCAGAGGCAAATCGATATGTGTGGTCACGTTTTGCACAGTGTTGAATCATTGCTTTCCGTCACAGGTGGTTTACAGTACAAATTCACAGATGATTCATATCAATTTGAAAAAATAGACAAGATGATAGAAAATATTAGAAAATTGCACTAAGAAAATAAAAAATATATATTAAAACCTTCCTTCTAATTTTTAGTAGCATACTGTAATGCAAAATAATTATAATAATTATATAACAATCATAGGTTGCTAATTATACTACTACTACTACCAATAAAAATAATAAAACAACTGTAAGTATACATCGAAAGCAAATGTACACTTTTTTCACCAATTTTCAATAACACACTTCAATGCAAAATAAATAATGAAATAAATAAATAATAATATAGACTTAATATTATATTTTATTATTAATATAAATAATACAATGTTACTAATTTTACTACTACAACTAATAATAATAGAATTATAATAAAATAAATTGCAAAGTACATATGTGAATTGTACAATTGTAAGTACACATTCATTTTAAGTTTCATAAAATAATACAAATAAACGTAAAATAAATAAATAAATAAACTGTATACATTTTTCATTACTGTTTTACAGTAATGAGAATAAGAGGAGTTTTTTTGCATGAATACATAAATAAATAGGCAATAAAATCAGACTGTATATACAAATATCACAGTAAAAATAAAAAGTAATAAACAAATAAACAAACAAACAGTATACAAATGATTATATGTTAAAAACAAACAGTATACCAAATTCAAACCAGCATCAAATTTAAAAAATAAATAAATAAAATGGTATGCAACAAATATATAAATAAACAAACAAACAAACAAACAGTATACAAATCTCATACCAGCTACAAACCTGATATGTAATATGTAAAAAAAACAAAAAAAACTGCATACCAAATTAATTAATTAATTAATTTTTGGTAAAGTACATCTGTGAAATGTACAATTGCAATAAAGATAGATTTTTTAGTAAAGTATTCCCATTTGAATAAATAAATAAATACTAAATAAATACTAAATAAAAATAAAATAAATAATAAATAAAACCAGATTTGATTGCCACATCAAAATAAATAAATATGCCAAAAGCAAACAGTATACCAAATTCAAAAAGGCATTAAACCTAAAATAAATAAATAAATAAGCAAATACATAAATAAATAAATATGTCTAAAATAAACAGTATACAAATCTCATACCAGCTACAAACCTGATAAATATATAAATAAATACCTTTATTTTTTGGTAAAGTATATCTGTGAAATGTACAAATGTAATAAAGGTTGATTTTTCAGTAATGTATTCCCAGTAGAAATTCCCAAATGAATGAATGAATAAATAAATAAATAAATAAATAAATGAACAAATAAATAAATAAATACTCCAGAAAAAAAACATACTGTATACAAATATCATTGCAACATCAAAATAAATAAAAAATACATAAATATGCCAAACAGTACAGAAATTTCTAGCAGCAGTAAACGAAATAAATAAATAAATATGCTAAAATAAACAGTAAACCAAATTCAAAGAGGCATCAAACCTAAAAAACAAATAAATAAATAAATATGTATACAAAACAAACAGTATACAAATTCCATACCAGAATTAGAAATTCCCAAATGATGATTCAATCAATCAATCAATCAATCAATCAATCAATCAATCAATCAATCAATCAATCAATCAATCAATCAATCAATCAATCAATCAATCAATCAATCAATCAATCAATCAATCAATCAAACAAACAATCAAACAATCAATCAAACAATCAAACAATTAAATAAATAATCATTCAGGCCACAAAACCTGACTGCAAAAGACTGACCTCAAACATATCCATCAGGTCAGATTTTGCTACCTGCTCATTTGCGTTTGTTTTAACTGCGCAAAGCCATCAATACAAATGTGAGAGATGAGATGCGTTGGTTGACAGACAGGGTTGTCACACTCACTCCACCATCAATTGTACATAATGGACGGCTTTGACATTTAATTTCAGTGTGCTTTTGGAGCGTGCCGCAGATGAATTACACTCTGATTTGCCGGACTGACTATTTAATGATAGCTGTCAGAAAGACCGTCGCGTCAAAACACAACTCCCGAGCAGTCCTTTCCATTGTGAACTCCTGAATGCAGATGATTATGCTTATGAAGGGCTAGTCAGGGCCAAAGGCTGCGAGATGAACATTTCTAATGCATTAAATAGAGTGAGATAACAGACACACTGCTCTCCTAACACCACATCTTTAGCAGCTTCCAACTTTTCCAATAAAGCAATTCAATAAATGGCATGATTTCAATTAATGCCAACCATGTGTGAGACGCGGCCATTCAGCGCTTGGCCTTTTTCAGATAGAAATTGCCTGGAGAACGCAATGTTCTGCTTGAACTAGCAGCAGACTGTAGCTTTGAAACCAAGGAGGTGCTCGTCTGACTGACAGAACACAATAAAAAATCTATTAGTCTGGAGAACGCGTCTTCATCGGCCATCGCATACATAGAGACAGACTCGTAACGAAGAGGGAAGAACGACAAGCGGATGCTTTCAGTTTTTTTTTTTTTTTTCTAAGAGCATCTTATATTTGGAGGGAATTAAAATAAGAAAAAGCTGAAAATCCGTCATGAAAGATGCACTCTTAGATGTTAAAAGTTTAAAAATGCATTCACTCGCTCAAAAGATATCAATCGAGGAGTCGTACTCTGTGAAAAGTTCAGCTTGATAGAAAAAGTAGATGGAGTGATGGAAAAAGAAATCAATAACTACTTAAAGAAAGAAAGCAAAACATATTTAACCCTGTAAAGCCAGACATATGAAATTGTGGTCAAAAAAAAAAAAATATATATATATTTTTTTAAATGGAACAGCTTATTGAACTTTTTAGACCAGGAGTGCCCAAACTTTTTAATACGAACAAAAATATCAATTAGAATGGAAGATATGCTTCAATGGCATGTTTTTTAATTTTTTTTCCCTCCTCCTCTTTTTCTCTTAAAGGATAACTATTGTCAAAATGCAACCTGGGCTGTTTTTTTTTTTTTACTGTAAACGAGACAAACTTATATCTAAAAGCATAATTATGACAAACGAGACATTTTTGAGATTGACCGTGATTTCGTTTTGTGGTTAATGGCCGGTGAATGGGAGTACTGGGGGCATAACTTTGAGCGCATCAAAATCGATATTTTTACGACACTAAGAAGGCTCAACACACCATGAAACTTTGCTGGAAGTATCGCCTGGGTCTCTACACATGAACTCCAGCATTGAGAACATTGTGTACACAGAGTTTACTAAAAAGAAAGGTTTTGAACAACTCACTTTCACTGTTTGAGTTTCCGCTCGCGGCCGTCTTGCCAGTCAAGAAGTGTCGATCTCCGAATGTGAATGAATGAACTCCATAGGACGAAATATTAGGCTTATATGAGGCTCTTTTTACAACTAGAAGGTTAATATTGTTTTTCACTTGCGACAAAACAACGAATTAGCCGTGCATTTATATGGAAATATGCTTTAGGAGCTATCCATCCTCGCATTCGGAGATCGACACTTCTTGACTGGCAAGACGGCCGCGAGCGGAAACTCAAACAGTGAAAGTGAGTTGTTCAAAACCTTTCTTTTTAGTAAACTCTGTGTACACAAACAATGTTCTCAATGCTGGAGTTCATGTGTAGAGACCCAGGCGATACTTCGAGCAAAGTTTCATGGTGTGTTGAGCCTTCTTAGTGTTGTAAAAATATAGATTTTGATGCGCTCAAATTTAGGCTCCTAGTACTCCCATTCACCGGCCATTGACCACAAAACGAAATCACGGTCAATCTCAAAAACGGCTCGTTTGTCGTAATTATGCTTTTAGATATAAGTTTGTCTCGTTTACAGTAAAAAAAAAAAAAAAAAAACAGCCCAGGTTGCATTTTGGCAATAGCTATCCTTTAATACTTTAACTTTAAAGAGTAAAAAAAAAAATCTGAGGGCCGTAGGCCAAAAGTAAATATTGCATTAAATCAAATTATGGTATATTAAAGTGCAATAAATAAATAGTAATTAAACTTTTTTTTTTTTGCACAAATAAACAAAA